>NC_140704.1:99222500-99315000 GCF_050655825.1 Lonchura striata | reverse complement strand
CCGTGTTTTTCCCCAGCTGAGCCGCGGGGAAGGAGGGCTGAGTGGCGGAGGGCCGGGCATGAGCGGTGATCCCGCTGCGGCCAGCAGAGGGCAGCGCCGGCCCGGGCGGCGCGGGAGCCGCGGGCCCGCACTGCCCGCACTGCCCCGCACAGTCTGTCCGCACTGCCCGCACTGCCCGCACTGCCCCGCACAGTCTGTCCGCACTGCCCGCACTGCCCCGCACAGTCTGTCCGCACTGCCCGCACTGCCCGCACTGCCCCGCACAGTCTGTCCGCACTGCCCGCACTGCCCGCACTGCCCGCACTGCCCCGCACAGTCTGTCCGCACTGCCCGCACTGCCCGCACTGCCCCGCACAGTCTGTCCGCACTGCCCGCACTGCCCCGCACTGCCCCGCACTGCCCCGCACAGTCTGTCCGCACTGCCCCGCACTGTCCGCACTGCCCGCACTGCCCGCACTGCCCGCACTGCCCCGCACAGTCTGTCCGCACTGCCCCGCACTGTCCGCACTGCCCCGCACAGTCTGTCCGCACTGCCCCACACTGTCCCGCACTGCCCCGCACTGTCCGCACTGCCCGCACTGCCCGCACTGCCCGCACTGCCCTGCACAGTCTGTCCGCACTGCCCCGCACTGCCCCGCACTGCCCCGCACTGCCCGCACTGCCCGCACTGCCCCGCACAGTCTGTCCGCACTGCCCGCACTGCCCCGCACAGTCTGTACGCACTGCCCCGCACTGCCCCGCACAGTCTGTCCGCACTGCCCGCACTGCCCGCACTGCCCCGCACTGCCCGCACTGCCCCGCACTGTCCCGCACTGTCCCGCACTGCCTGCACTGTCCCGCACTGTCCCGCACTGCCCCGCACTGCCCCGCACTGTGCGCACTGCCCCACACTGCCCCGCACTGCCCGCACTGCCCGCACTGCCCCGCACTGCCCGCACTGCCCGCACTGCCCGCACTGCCCCGCACTGCCCCGCACTGCCTGCACTGCCCCGCACTGCCCCGCACTGCCCGCACTGCCCCGCACTGCCCGCACTGTCCGCACTGTCCCACACTGCCTGCACTGTCCCGCACTGTGCACACTGCCCGCACTGTCCCGCACTGCCCCGGCACACGGTCGGACCCAACCGCGGGCCATGCAGCCCAAACGGCACCCGGGAACCCTCCGTGCTTCTCGGGAAGCAGAGGCAGCGCCCGCGGCGGTGCGTTTCCAGCGCCTCGCTCTTCAGTCGTGCGATTTCCTCGCCGTGTAACACATCGGTTCTTCTTATAGAATATGATAGGTGTTCATTACTGATAATTAGAGTGTTTGGAATCAATTTGTGCTTGTTTTCCAAATCAGTCCTCCAAGCGCTGGAGTGAAAGTAATTGCTGAAAACAAAAGTAGTTAGCTCAAAGCATTGGGAGTGATTTGGATGTAGGAACAAAAAACTTGGAGGGATTTGGGGGAGAAAAAGATGAGGCGAATGACCTCCCTTTTAAAGTACGAGATATAGCTGATACTGCAGCGGATCAGGTTTTATTGGGCTTCGTTTGTCGAGAAGCCTGTACGCACAGTTGTATAGAAGATGAATAGAATCTCACGCAGGCGACCTCGCTGCGGTGGCTCAGCACATTATTGTTCCAGCTTGTTGAGCCTTACAGAGCGGGAAGGGGATCGAGGAAGGGATTTGAATAACATTGTGGTTCAGAAAGAGATTCATAATTCTAGTATAATCAGCATGTTGGTTTGCCTCATAGTGACAGGTTGAGTTTATTTCCAAGAGACTGTTCTGTGAAATAGGCCATTAAAAGCCCTACACAGGGAATGGCTGTGTAGCTTCTGTAAGACTTGTGCTTCCATATCTATCTGTCCATTCTCCTCTGTTTTTGGATGGTGTGTGGATGCTGTGACTGCAGTAATAGTCTTATGTTAACTCAGTGTAATTTAATGAATTAAACTAGGTTTTATGGATTCCTGTATTATACATAAAAATGGCAGTTGATTATGTTTAAGTGGTTGTAGCATGGCACAAACATGTCTTTTTAAATTATCTAGAATTATGTAGTTGTTTTTAAAATGCCAGTAAAACTGCAGAATTCTTTGGCAGTATTTTGGTTTCATCAAAAAACATGGTACAACTGACTTGTGTAGCACCATGCTTTCACCCTCCAAATTTATGATGGTTGGTAAAAGGTAAAGGCAATTTTAAATGTTGTTGCTGTCTATACACAGTTATTTTCTTCAGCAGGTTTTGAAATTTTGTGAGAAATGGTCAATTGTTTGACATTCAATGTTGTTTGTTCAGCAGCCTTTTGTATTTCAGGCATATCTTTTAATATTGAACCTTAACAAGAAGGGCACTGCTTTTCACATAGTGCTATACAGACTGGATGGACTGTCATATCATTTATTGATTCCATAACCAGTTATCTTGCAGAGATGTCTTTTATAAAAACTGCTGATAGTGATTTGGGAGAATGAAGGGAAAAAATAAAAGAAAACGCTGTTCTACCTACTAGTATAGTATCCAAAATGCTATAGGTAAATGTTCATGTCTCTGCAGAGCTGCAGATATTTATCATTGCTGTATCTTAAACTTATGCCTTGCATTGACCTGATTCAGGAATTTTGTTTTGTGCTTTCGACAGGATTTTTTATTTTTCTTTATTTTTTAAGGATTCATCAAATAGTAGCATATATTACACGAAATTCTGACTTCATATCACCAACAGATTTAGAATAGTTTTATCAATATACGATGAATCCAGCAATCAATGCATTTTATTTTACTGTATCTGCTAAAACCTGCAGATCTCGATGTACTGATTATTTTGGAAGAGCTGTAAGAGGGGTTGTACTGAACAGTAACTGAGTACACTTCCCTAATAGTGTGGGGTGCAGGGCTGAGTTTTTCTTTTTTTTTTTTTTTTTTTTTTTTCCTTTTTTCTCAGCTTCTGATGATGATACATGGTTGGTTTATGCTTTGAACCACGTGTATGACTATTCTTTTTGAGACTAAGTAGTGATGGTTAAAGGTGTCACTGCCCCCTCTGCTCACTACCAGTTCTACCTGGTGGGATAGTTCTTAGGAATTTCTCCCCATTTGCTGCAGAAAAAATAGTTTTGTCAAAGTGAACCCATCAATGCAAAGAGTTGAATTTGTCTGAATTCACTGAGTATAAGTTTTATTGTTTATAACCTAACTAATTTATTTCATCAATGACCTTTCAGAAGTGACTTGCCAAGATGTCCCATTTAAAATTGTTTAGTTACATTTCACTTTATTAGACAGTGATTTGTGGGGTTTTTGTTTTGTTTTATTTTGTCGTGTTTTTTCCTTTTTGAAAATTATTGAATGCTGCTGATCGTCTCAGGTTACAAAGCTTAAATAATGGATTTTTTTGAGAAGAACATTTGATTTTTCAACCTGGCTTTGCTAGTCTCTTAATAAATACAGTGAAGCAGATCTTCAAATATATTTGTGAAATTTCAGGCGCAGTTGAGGAGATCTTACCATCCTTCTGACTACAGAGACCTACTGTCTTGTTCTATGTAATAATTTTTGCTTTACATTGTGCTGGCCTCGTCTGAGCCATAGAGTCTAAGTTATATAAGGGTTAATCATGGATAAAGATTTTCTAGTCACTCTCCCATTTTGTAGGGCATACTCTGTACATATGATTGTGTGTGTGTGTGTACATTCTGTGTTGTTTTTTGAATGCTGTCAGTATCCTCCACTTCTCTTCTAAGCTGTTTTTGACCCCTTCTTCAGGAAACAGTTCCAAAAGCACCACATAAGGTTAAAAATATAGACCATTATGCTTCCAATCATCTTGGATTACCCTTCTATATTGATTAAAAATTGTATCTTATTTTGATGGGCTAGTTTTACTCAAGGCAGGTATTAAATCTGAAGAAATCTCCCATGTCTATTCTAGGACCCAAATGCAACAGAAAATGTATTTCTTCTGTATTTATGCATAATATGAACTGAGTGCCTTAGGACACTTGAATTACCTGGGAGAGACTGATGTTGCTTTTATAGGGCCAAAATGCCTAGAGGACAGAGGGCAATGTATTCTGATGGTATAGCCTGTGAGTCTCCTTATAATGACAATTAAATTGGCTAAAAACTGCATTAAGAGTGGGACAGCAGGGTCTTGTTGTGGCTGGTTTCCCCTTTCCACACTTAGCAATTTTATCAGCATCTTTACATCTGATAACATATCTGGGTACCTTCAGCTTGGCCCTGAATTATCATCCTTGGGCCCTGCACTACTCGTAGTGAACACACTCTAAGTAGTGATGGGAACAGACTGTCAGCAGTGATGATATTGCAGCCATGGTCATGGCCCTGGGAGGTGCAATGATCCATCACCATGATGCTTGTTGATGAAAGTACTTCTGGAAGAAGTGGACATGCTTTCCCACTCAGTCCCTTCCTCTGAGCCCAAGTGGAGACCTTGCCCAGCATTCCAAGAATTACCTCTAACAGATGCTATCATCTCTTTCTGCAGATTGTTTTCCCTCCATAATGGGTTTGGATTTTACTACAGGTCCCTCCTATCCCTCCAGCATGCATTCCTTTCCTGATAGGATTTGAGACGTCTTAGAAGATGTACTTAAAAGTTGAACATAGGTTGAATTAATTCCTCTAGGAGAATTAATCTTTATCTCATAAGAGTTAGATGTAACCAGAGTTCCTTTACTCAGAATATTGCCTTAAGTATTGGGATAAGCTCTTGTGTTTCAGAACAGCAGCAGACTTCGGCATGGGTTGATCTTTTATCTTTTTTTGTTTTTAAAATAAAGCTAAGCTATTAGTACTATTTTACATGTTGATGGTGATTAATGAAACACACTGTCCTATAATAATAATGTGCTGAATATATTTAATTTGCTCTAAAATTAATATTCAATAAGTACTACTTTGTTTCACCCGAAATGTTTGCTATTAAATGCTTTTGAAAATGCAAACTCGGTGATTATAAGGTAAAATTTCACCACTTACAGCAAACAATCTATGCATTTCTATTGTAAGAAATATTGCATATTTTTCTAAATGTGCTTGCCAAATGAGTGAGTGTATTTTTGACATTGTTTAGCCTGCACTGGCTTGGAGAGGTATTCCTTTTCCAGTATTAATAGCATCTAACACCGTTCATTTTTCTGGCATATACTAGAGCAGTCAGAGCAAACTGAATTCCTGGTGAAGAACATTGTCTTAAACATTTGCTTTATCTGTTCATTCCAGTAGATGGCTACAGTTCACTACCAAATTGTGGCTATAATAGATTTTTTACAGTAAGTAAATCAGAAGATGAAGGTTGAATTACTATAAATGAGTTGACCTGTACATTTTTCTTATTTCATGTGCTTAGTCATGCACTATTCACTATTTTTCTATGTACACCTTTTTCAAACTGCAGCAAAATGTTATATTTTTCTTCCTGTTGGTTGAGATTTTATGTTATAAGTGACTCTCACATTTCTTGCAGTTTTCTGGTATTTCTAATTGTGCCTGATTGGAAGAATGCTTATACTATCCAAACGCTGAGGATACTCAATTGCTGGGAAGCTGCATGTTACTTTTATAAAAGTGGATATTTCCAGAGTCTCAGTGTTATTTTTTTGTTCCTGGGTTTAGGAATTTTAAATGGAAACTGGCCATTTAGCACATGCTTTTGCCAAGTTGACTTTAGCTTTCATAGAAGCAGATATTTTCTAGTAAGCCTTTTCAGTCCTAAGCATGAAGCAGTGACTAACACATACAAAAGTATGTTTACCTTTGCATTTCAGTCTGTGTTGTACATTGCAGTGTTTCATTGCTCTCAATTCCCGTCCAGATCTTTCTTTTTTTAAACTTAATTTGCATACAACTAAGTTGATACAAAGGAATTTCTTTTAATCCCCTGGAAAAGCAGCTTGCTTCTGAAAAGGTACTCATTAGCAGTTCGCAGAGTGGAATTCTTTCAAAGGTACATTACTCATTTGTACTGTATGAAGTAGTTCACAGTGCAACATTGAAATATTAGGTATGCCTTTTGACTTTCTCAGATCGAGTGATTCTGAATTTGTCATGTAAACTAGTGAATATTTTGCTTTAATTTTCAATGAGAAGGAAGTGTTGAAACTGACTTTAATTTGTAATCATATTTGCTGGTAAATGCTGCTACCATATCGCTTTAATTTTATCCTAATCCTTTCATTTTTGCCTTACAACAGCTACAAGCTGAGCACAGCAATTTAAGGTGCAGGTTTTTGTTATTTTACAAATGAAAGGGCCATTTTTTGCATTAACTGCTATGCTGTGCTATTGCAATTTTAGGTCCCTTTGCAATCAACTGCCAATTTATATAGCTGGCTACAACTGCTTAATCTATTATTAATAAGCAGTGCTACTGAGCTCTACAAATGATAAAAATGGTACCAGTTTTATACAGGAATTTCATTTTCATATCTAAACTACATACAATAACTTTATTCTCTACCATGAAGATAAATGTCTTAATTATTTATAAATTCTTTATATTTTATGGTATCGATTTAGAGATTCATTCATTATCCTTGAAATATATTGAGAGACCCTAGCTGTAACTAAAATATTTTTCATTTACCCATTTACTTACAATGTTATAGTCTTAAAGGCCAAAATTTAATGTGTTTACAAAATAGTTTTGCGGTCTAATACTGGCTTGAATATTCTAGAAAATAAATGGATGCTGTGTTATTCTTAAGTTCTAAAATTGAATATTTTGGATTATGTGTTAAATCTCAGCTTTCTTCTATGTTTAGATTTTTATTGTAGCCACATGATTCATTAAATGAGTTTGTCCTCTGAGAGGAAAATGCATTTGACCCCTTCTTGAGAGCATATACAAGAAGTTCATCAAGAATCACAGATTTTAATAAGGTAAACAGTGTTAGTTCTGTCCCCTCTGGTGTTTGTGGAACTGGGACATGTCCAGCACTCGATCCTCACGCTGTGGAAATGCACTGGCTGCCCCGGAGAGCACCTGGCTGTGTTTAGGACATCTCAGTCATGAGAAGGATTGTACCTGGAGGGCAATTATGGTCAGGACAAGGGATGCACAATAATAAGTCCCTGGAGCACTTTAATGGGCTGTAGGAAGGAAAGAAAGGGGGTGGGGGGGGAGGTGGAGAAAGGAGAAAAATTACTAAGGTACCAATTGTGTTTCTAAGAATGGACTGTGAGATACTAAACAGTGTTTGCTAGAATGTATTTCTGGTCATGCAAACTTTTGTCTAATCACATACCTAAATTTCTTGGAAACCTCTTCAGAATTTGTTTACCTAATTATTTAGGAAGAATGTAGGGATTTATTAAGTGTATTATTTTTGTGTAATATGCTTCCTAGATTAAGCATTTCCACAAAAGATTCACTGATCCCAGTGAAGTGGACATTATTTTTCCCCCCTCCTTTCTGGAATTTA
Source organism: Lonchura striata (assembly GCF_050655825.1). NCBI lineage: Eukaryota > Metazoa > Chordata > Aves > Passeriformes > Estrildidae > Lonchura > Lonchura striata. Next base: position 99,307,565 of record NC_140704.1, on the reverse strand, counting down.
ATTTCATCTGAATAGTTGTGTGTCTTTTCCTTAATTTACTCACACGCGAACACGCACGCACACACACACACGCGTGTGCACAGATGTGAAAAGTTCAGGTTAAATGGGCGAACGCCGAGGCACGGAGCCCCAGGACTCGGCAGCGCGGTCCGTACTGCCTCGGGAGCGCGGGCGCAGGGCGCGGGGCTGTCACACGCCGGGATGGATGCCGGGCTGGCGCCTGCTGCTCCCGGCGCTGCCTCTCGCCTCCCGGCCCGGCGCGGCCGCGGGGCCGGGGCCGCTGCCCCTCCGCGCTCAGCCGCTAGGGAGTGTCGGAGGGAGAGGCTCCGATTAATTTTTCCACTTTGCCTGTGAAAAAGCTGGTTTAACTTCACCCCCAGCTGCAGCACTTGTGGGTTGTAAATAGACTCAAACATTACGAAGGTGTTTGTCTGTATGATCTTTAGAAGGATTTAAAGATAAGATGTGGAACCCTTTTATAAGCAGACATGAATTATTTTTGCTCAGATTTTGTGTTTACTCGTAACACTGCTGACACATTTAGTTAATCATCAACTTACTTGTATAATTTGTATAGTAAGTGCCACATACCTGACTGCTAAACAGGTAAACATTTTTAATCTGATTGGGGCTGAAAAACAGCAGCTTGTCTGTATCTAATTATTTTCTTAAAGGTTGGTCAGCAAATGTCATGTATTTCACCAACATTGTGCTTGCTTGGAAAGAGATATTTATATTACAGTGGCTCAAGAATCACAGTAAAAGTGCAACTGCCTTTAAAATGCATTTTGGTAGTTTAGTGAGTTGATTCAGTATTAAATACCAACAAATCTTTTTAAAGAATGACACAAACAAAATTACACCCATTTCCTTTTATTTACTGATCGAGGAGCTTATATTTAAATGACAGAAGTAGTAGATATAATAAGCTTGTGAATTCTTTCCTTCCACCTGGGGAATTAAAAAAAAAAAAAAAATTGTAACAAGAATACTAGGGTAGCTGACATCAGGTCTACATTATATGTTTGCTTGCCTGGGGTGCTCTCATAAAAATAAAGCAGAGCTTTATACAGTTATAGTGTGCACTAAATTTGTGTTCAACATCCATAAATAAAATATTAAACTATTTCTGAAGAAAAACTACTTGTTTTGAGATATTTCAGGCCAAAAAATATACCACTATTGTGGAGAGTAGAGGGTTTCCACTTTGGTTTTGCTTTCACTTTTTAACGATCATCATAGTTGCTACATACCTTTGTTATTGCTTTTACCTCTCTGGCAGGGTGGAATATACAAAGGAGGTTCTTTCTGTAAATCATATTTTAAAAAAATTCAGAGAGAAAACCAGCCATTTACGTTGCAGTATGTTTTGGTTCTGAATAAGCAAACTGTATGCCTAATGATTTCATAAGAATTTAATATTGTGTGTTTTACAGATGGAAAAATGTTGATAAATTTAGGTTAATTTCTACTCTATTTATGGAACTACTTATGCATTTTTTAAAAGAAACAGAGTCTTCTTAAATTATATATAACTTGAAAAAGGGTCTGTTGTTTATTTTATTTTAAATATTAGATTGTCCCTGAACAAGGCAGAAAGAGTATTATGTAGAACACTACTTATGGAAACAGCAAACTAGTAAATTTATGCTGCACTAAAAGAAAATGTTACATTATACTGATAATATTTGACTTTTGCACAATATTTAAATGAACATTAGTATAAATAGGAATGCTTAACTAAAACACAAGTTCATCGTGTAGGCTAATGCATTACTCTTGTATATTTGTACATGAGTGAACAATTATTCTAAAAAGTTTATACATGTGTTCCAGTGACCAAACTTGTATTGAAACAAACTGTTCCGATAGCGGTGACAGAAGACGTGGTTGATAGTTGTGTTTGAGAAGTAAATGGGCAAAATATTTGTGGATCTTTTAATGATTACAGTTCTTGATAGCTTTCATAAGAGTGCACATAATTTGTGACAACTCTAATAAAAAAATGTGGCAGAAAAACTTTCTGAGTTAGCGGCAAAGTAAATGGGGCAGGTTTTGCATTTTGAACAGAAATCTTATGAACTGTGATTGAATTTGTCGTGAAAGTGTGTCAGAATTAATAAAGTATTTACGTGCAAGGTTGCTGGGCTTTGCAGACTGGTTAGGGCTGAGGATTGGTTAACATGAAAAGTCATTTCTGTGCATTTGGTACTCGACAGCAAAGGACAAATGTACTTCTGTGCATTTTGGATCATAATGCCATTTCTCATTTCAAACAATTTTTGTCAGGACACCAGGCAAAACAATGATGCTTTGAGGACGTAATTAAAGATATTGTTCAAAGAACAACTTTCTGCATATTTGAATTATTACTGTCATCAAAATCATACAAATATGGAAATATGATTGCCAGAAGCACATAAATCAATGATCAGCATGGCCTCAAAATCCAATAAATATGTAGAGTTAAATACTTTAAAATGCAAATTGCATCTGATAATTTGCATATGGTAGAATTTAAAGGAAATTTTGTTGCTTAACAACCTCTAAGGTAGCAGTTAGGGCTATGGGTAAACATAGATTTTTTTATTCATCATTGGTCAAGTTGCAAGATTTGATAAATGATAGGAGACTGCTTTCCTTGGTTAAAATGACTGCATTCTTTACTGAATCCTGAAACTGCCTTGAAGTCATCTGAATAATTAAGAGTTAATTATTCTTCATCCATCTAAATCAGAAAAGGACAGATTTAGGGAAGGAATTTATAATTTTTGCCTCATGTCCTGTCATGTCGTAATGTGATAAACTAAACTGACTCCAAATAATATCTAGTGACCTTATAGTAATTATGCCTCACAAAACATTCTGGTTGAAATTTTTTAATTGCTTGCATCGATTCCAGAAACTACATCTTAACAGACTCTGAAGTTTAATTGTGTTCAAAAGGAAGCAGTAGAAAATTTGTGTTCTGTTACTGTTCTAGTTTAATCGTATCAGGATAGATACTGTACGGAGTCTTGCACTTTCCCCCCTCTGTTAGTGCCTCTGTTTTTTCTGTTTCACTCTTTTTCTATGCAAGCCATTATTTTTAAAGGATAGTGAATCAGGAATATAACTTTTTTTTTTTTTTCTCTCTAGGAAAAACTTCCTAAATTTAACAAAAGCAGACATTTTTCAGTTGCCTCAATTCTGGTTTACATGCTTTCTGCAACTTGGAAAAAAACATACCCCTAAAATGCAGGCATACAAAACAAAAATGTTCTGGCATCTGTCGTCTTGTAGAGAGAAGGACAGTTTCAGAACTGAAAATTGAAGCCTGTTTTTATTTGCTAATTTCAAAGTAGAATTTTTTTTTCCCAAGAAGAAGCGTTTACAAATGTTTACTGATCACAAGAGGAATTGTAATAAAGAAATCAATATGCATGATCCCTTTTCATGTAGTACAACAAGGTTACACTGTTAGGTTAAGTACAGGCTGCATTCCTTTTCAGAAAATCAATTTGCTGTATAGTGGGCAACAGCAAGTCTCTTCTGAAAGACTCATTTTATGTTGTGTGCACAGTAAATTCTATATTGATGTCTTCAAATAGTATTGACTGATTAAAAAAAAAAAAAAGAAGAAACTCTAAGCACAGTAACCTTAAAAGAGTATTATAATTTTCAAGTAATTGCATTCTTGCTACTTATTTAATTTATTTCTAAGAGACAAACTGATGAAACATATTATTACATGTCCTTTAAATTATTAATACTGTAAAACTGGTGTTGTGACATTATTCTCAAAATCTTTAAAAATATTATTTTCAAAATAGCAACAGAATACCTTATGTGATTTCAAATGCTGTGGATTTAGTGTAAACTTATTTGCTGAATTCAGAGGGTTTACTTGTTTGGGGGTTGTTGTTTTTGCTGCTTGTTTTTAATTTATTTTAAGGTTTGGTCATTGTTTGCAAAAAAAAGTAAGTATTTTCAGTTGTTATGGTTGTGTATATTTAAGCTGTGATGGTGCTTGCAAAGCAGCAGTGGATTTTTGTAAAGATTGTCTGTTACCTGTCTGTATTCCAAACAAAACAAGCAGTGCATAGAGAGGGAGGGGAAAAGTTAGTAGCTGCACTCAACCTCCTTAGACATAACATGGCTTAAAAGCCAGTTTTTATAAGGGAAATATATGGAAACGTGGTTTATTTTCAGTTCTTGTTTTCTCAGAACATAAAACTATATCTTTTAAAATGCTTTGACCATTTTTGATGCAACTGTTCAATTGTAAAGACAATCTTTTGCTTTTTGTGTGTTTTTTACTGAACAGTTCTTGATGGACTCTGACTTTTCCTTTTATTTCTGTCAACCCAATTACAGTACATTAGAGCGCACCCTGATCCTACTTGTTTGCCTGTTATGCAGTGTATATGTTTAACTCATAAGCATGTTCATTTAGATATTTCAGTCTGATCATGCTGAATGTCTTGCAGCAACACATATTGATGTCTACAGAACATTAGATACTTTCAACCTTAGTTATTTATTCTAGAAATTCTGAGATACAAATATATATGGTTTTGATTGCTTTTGAGATGTCGTATCTGAAAAAATGGATTTGTTTTTTCTCTGTCAACTTCAGTTGTTCATTAATATGCCCTAAATAAATTCAGATTTTAATTGAGAGAATTTAATTAATTAATATTTGATTTACTTAGAAAAATACCTGTAATTTGAATTAGAAAACTGGCTAAACCATTCATATATTTAGCCCCAGAGTTAAATACTGTTTATTACCAATTCACTTACTAAAAAAAGCCCAACAAATGTTTACCTTTTAAAGGCAGGCTGGATTTAACATTTACTAGTGTTAGAAAGACACTTATCTAATGATGTAGCTGTTTTCCATGCATTTTCTTTTTTTAAATTTCAGATGTTTGCTTCATTGCTAGACTAAAAATAAATTGTTTCAACGGCTAGCTGCATTTATATTTTTTTGGTCACAAAGATGTGTATAGCCAAACTACTTTAGGTATAATTCATTGTTTAAAAGCCCTGGGCTGCTGTTTGTTTGCAGCATTGTTGTTAGGGGTCTGAATTGCCTAAACAACACTGTAAACCAAGCCAGGCATAGCAGCAGACAGAAAAATACATTCAACTAGTGGGATCATGGATTTGTTTGATTCAGGTAATTGAAAGTGTTTCATACTATTATTGCAACTTGAAGGCTTGTTTAAGTGTCTAGCTGTCAGTCAGTTTGGAAGGTGAAAAGTATTCGATTGTCACTCTGTCAGTCAATAGAGATGAGAACTGTCTGCCTAATGGATTTCTTTACGTAGATGTCTGCATGGAGGTAGAAGTAAAATCAATGTGTTGTCATGTGCAAGTACGCTGCATCAAACTGCCAGGTGAAATGCAACTGTATTTCTGTAATGTCTACATCCTCTACATCCTTGTGTTGTTTGTGGAAGACAGACAGATGTTCTCTGTGCTTAAAAGTACCAAACTCTTTGTGGTCACACATGAAGGTTTATTTTTGAACATTTTGTAAGAGTTTCACCTATTTCCACTTGCTCTGGAGGTTTTTTTTTTCCTGTTTGCTTGATCATATCACAGATCAATACTCAAAAAAACAGGATTTAACTTAGTAGGAAAAAATGTAGGTTGTTATGCCATGAGGCTCAGATGATTTTCTTTTAAGCCTGGGTTTCTGCATGTTTTCTGTTTGTCAGTGATGACTTATATTGAGCTAACTGTGTTTCCTGCTCAAGTTTTGGCTGTTAGTTTACTTACATTTATTAGAGCATGTATTGACTTCCTATAGCAAAAGAAGAAGAGATCATTTCTTGAATAATGGAAGGTACCAAAGACTTTCAACACCCTTGATGAACCAGGCATCAGTCAATGACCTCTGTTCTTTCTCTGGGAGATGCTTACAATATTAAGTGCCACTGAACAGGATCTGATAATAAGTGGCATCTGGAAAGTTATTAGGACATTTCAGAATAATAGTACCAGTTATTATAGTTCTCACTAATTCCAGGCTTAAGCATATATGAAATTATGATTATATGATGGTAGCCAAACATCTTATTAAAACTCCTTTCCTGTTAACTGATACAACATATATAAAGACATGAATTCTTAGCCCCACTGAAGGTGGAAGGCTAAAATGAGAGATACCAACTTCAAAAAATGGAAGTGTAAAATCACCTATCTCCTGTTGTATCATTTGTATATGTGTGCTGTTTTTAAGAATTAAAATATGTAGCACTTAGCTGCTGCTGTAGGGAAAAAAGAAAAAGGAGTAAGAACCAATTCCCAGTGAAAGAACTTGACCATGAGTAATGAAATCCATAAGTAGCAGAGACTGGTGGTAAAACAGAAGGTTTCTTCAAAAGAAAAATCAGGATTTTGGTTTTAGCTATATAAATTTCAAGATGAAAGAAAAAGTGTTGGGTGGAAGATGGCCCCTGAGAGGTAGGGGCAGGGCTGTGAATTATCAGCAACATTTTTAAAAATTTCTTTTTTGACTCAAATGAGTGCTTCCAGTTTTTTCAGTAAATGATGTAGGAATTCTTCTGTTGGCAGTCTCCTTTGCTCCTAGATTGCTGTGTCTTCTGTCTAGGGCGGATGGGGGGAAATAGTGTGTGCTACTTGTAACTTAAGATCATAGTATGTTTATAGAAATAGGCAGGAATAGGCATAAATTCATAGACTCAAAGCTGAAGGAAATGCTGTGATCATCTAACCTGCTAGCCATCCTTGAAGTGGTTGTAATTTGACCCAAAGAGTATTTGGTTTAGTGCTTTCTAATTTGTATACTTTACTGCCCATGTGCTATTTCATATTCAGCTTCTGACAGTTCTTACAGAGATTTTGGGTCTGGCTTTGTTTTATAGAGGAAACAGAAGATACTGCATCATTAGGGTTTGAACCATGATCGTCTACCACTTTTGAGCTAATTATTCAGTTAGAAAAGTGGGCAGCAGAAGATGATCTATGGGCACTTCTCTAGATTTTACTCTGGCCATTATTAATGTGTCAGAATACTTAGATATTTTCTGTCAGTAGATTGTTATATGAATAGGAATTTATTTTGTTGGAGTGAAGATGTTTCCAATATGTGCAATTATTTTGTTGGTAGGTGATCTAAAGAAAAAACAATAGCTGTGGAGCATATAGGATCATTGAGTTTGTCAGTAGAAGTGGCTGTGCACATGCTGAATGCACAACCAAAAGTGTGACTGTATCTTGGGCTCTCAACAGGAAGAAAAGAGTATCTATTTTGTCTGTTTCCCCTGATGGTGTGTTATTTGTACTGTACAATGAAGTCTGGGAAAAATATTGGAAATAATGATTTCTAGAAAGCCTTACGTTCATTTAAGTGGATATGTGAAAGATCTGGAAAAGTACCACAAATGTACTCCAAAGCTCCTTGCCTCTGCAGTTATAGAGGTGTGATCTCTGATTCAGATATAGTTGAAAATTAAATTGGCAGCAAAAAAATATACAAGTAGTGTAATAACAGGTACTGAAACATTCTGAGCATCAGTTACAGACCTAGCATTTACAGTCTCCATCTACTTTTATGACATTACTGGGCATTTCAAAGAGTCTAATTATTTGGTCTCTGTTCTTCACAAATATGTTTGTATTTCTTGTACAGCTTTCTAAGTTTCTCTCTTAAATGTTTTGTTTTCACTTATCATGAAAATATTGCATGTGACATAAAATGATGGTTCTACAGATGATTTTGATTCTTTGTTATAACTTGTAACCCTGTAATATCTTAAGACACAGAACATAAAATGTAACTTTTTAATTTGGTGGATTTCTTGGGACTTCTTTTGAGCTTCTTTTTCCTCTGCTTTCCTCTTTTTCCCCATTCCCTCTCCCTCCACCCCCCAATTAGCACACTCTACTTATTTGAGTTTTAAGTCCCTTGATTTTTTTCCTCTGCCATCTCTCCAGAATAGACACTCAATGTAGCATTCAAAAATATTACCATGAATCATTATAAAATAAATGGCCAATAGCTGTAATTTTTTTAGAAAGTCATTTAAAATTGCATGAGAGATTTGAATTTATACAAGCATTTTTGCCCAGAAAAGCTGGCAGTAGTCAGTAGGAGCAATAGTGTGATGTCAAATATGTGATCAAACATATGAATATCTCTGGAGCTCCTAGCAGCAAGAGAAGGATCCATTTTGTATATTTCCTGTGTGGAGAGGTGCTTTTGTGTTCTCTAATAGTGCTTCATTTCTGATATTAAAAGATAATGTATCTGTTCTTAGCATTGCTCAGACAGTTTAATTACCACCTAAGTTCAGATATTATTCCTTGTCAGATCTTTAAAAGCACAGTCTTCCAGACGCTGAGATATCTGCCTGTTATGGGCTGCTGATAGCCTAGTCTAAGAAGTGTTTGTGCTTTATAGGAACAGAAGCTGTACTCATTACAGGCAGCAAATGATATTTAGCCAGAAATTAGGAAAAGGAGATGCACGTAGAATGTAGGCAGAAGGAATATAAGTCTTTCAGTGACTCACTACCGCTTTCTTGGAGAGACTGGTGGCTTGCCTCCAGGTCCATTCAGGGTTTTGGATTTTAATCATATATATGGTATTTGGTGATCCTTTTGTTTCTTGATCATATTACTGTAATCTCTTTGTCTATTGCGTTTTCCTCCCCACTCAGGTGCCCAATATAGAGTTTCCAGCAGAAGCAGCAAAGAGTAATTTATTTGTGGCTGTTATCTTTAATCCTATGCCTAAAGTATTTCAATTAGGCACTAAAGGCATAATACAAAACCAGGGAAGAAATGTGGATCTTTTCCAAAGGTAGGACAGAGCAAGAGCTTCTTTTAGTCATGGGCAGAGAATGGATCGGAGAAGCCAGGTCTTGCCGTTGACTGTGGGGGTCCCTAGACAAATAGCCTTCAAACTGAGACAGCTATCATATGCTGGAAGGCAGGCAAGCTGGATACCACGGCCTTCACCCTCTCTCCCCGCAGTGACTGATTACAGATGTGTAACTAAGCTGTTCTCTCCCTCGGGAACTTGAGACCATGGGCTGTCCTCCTTTGCCTTCCCTTTCTCCTTGTCAATCAAATACAGAATTTGCAAGCAGTATTGATCAGAAACGTGGACATTTTTCTTCAGTCAATCTCTAGCTACTAGGCTTGATAGCTCATCTTTGGCATTTTAAAAACGGCCCCCCTCTGCTAGTTGACTGTCACTTGTAGTGCCGTAGGCTGGATTTGTTTCTATGTAGAGAAATATTTTGTGGGAGATGACTGGAAAAATCTTGTGGGTAGAAATTGGCTTTTTCACTTTCCTCTTGTTTCCTCTGTTGGAATAATTCCAAAGAAAATGCATTGGTCATGCAACTCTCTTTGCATCACTCTTGGTGAGATTGATTTGGCATTAAAATCTATTTTGTGTAGCTCACTGATGTTTCTTGTCTCAGTATGAACATAGAGTTCTTGGAGGCATAACATCTTTAAATCTTTCCACTTCTTAAAGCCATATCATATTCTAAAAGAGAAATTCAGGATTCAGTTCAGTTCCTATTAAGGGAAAAAATACCTTGTTCTTCTCTTATTGAAATAAATAAAAAGTCTAAGACAGTCAAAGATGGTTAGGATCTGTAAGAAATCTTAACAAACTCTTCTGAACATTAACAGCAGTGCATTTTGCCAGATGGGTATGCTTCTTGCAGGAACAGCTTGGTGGTAGTTTTTTTTTTTCTTGAAGTATTGGCAAATAAGCTCTGGCGATTTTAAGAGGTTTTGATCAGCAAATTGGTGGAAGCAATTATCCTCCCAGCTCCTGGACTGCTGTTTACAATCCATCATATTATCTTAAAACACCCTGACTTCACTTTACATGGGTATGTAGAATATATCCATGTAGAGTCAGTCCTTCTGTAAAGTTTGGTGTATAGAACGTAGTCTGTTTTATGAGGATGCAGCAAATACTTGGGATTGATGGACTCTTACTCTATTAAAAAATGCCACTGTGTTCCTTCTTCTGCAATAGGGTGGAGATGTCCATTCTAAATTATCAAGCATTTTAGATGTCTGTTTCACTGTTAGCAGATGGATTTGCTGCATTCTTAGCAAGTCCATGGATGATAGCAACTTTTTGGGGGCAGTCAGTACATTGGAGGGCTGGGCTGTCTTTGAGTGGGACCTACTCAGAAAGGACAAGTGAGCTGATAAAAACCACATGAAGCAAGACAAATGCAAAATTCTGTGTTTAGGGTGAAACAAACTCACATAGTAGGACCATATGGGCTCTGACTTGCTAGAAATCAGCTTTGCAGAAAAGGCCTTGGTGCTTTTGGTTGAGAACAGGTTGAAGATTGCAGTGTGCCCTTGCAACAAAGAGGGCTGTTTGCATGCTGAGCTGTGTTGGCAAGAGCATAGCCATCAGGTTGTGGAAAGTGATTCTTACCCTCTGGCTGTCATTTGACATCACATCTGGAATTTTGTGTCCAGCACTGGAGTCCACAGTGCAAGAAAGACTTTAACAGAGTCATAGTGAGTCTGGCAGAGGGCCACCAAGCCAGTCCCAAGCAAGCCTCACACTTCCTGAGTGATGTGAAAGGAGAAGCTGAAGGAGCTGGACTCATTCAGCTTGAAGAAGAGAGGACTGTCTGCAACCACCAAATGTGGAGTATGGAGAAGATGGAGCTGAACTCTTCTTGAAGATGTCTAAGTGTGCCTTGGAAAACAAGACTGCACTGTGCCCAGTGCACTGAGCTGCAGAGATATTTCCTACTTACCTCTCTGTCCAATTCCTTTTTCCATGTGTTCTAGCCATATCTGCTAGTATCAAGAGTGACAAAGCTGGAATTGTGTTCATTATATGACCTCTAGAAAATGGGAGGACCAGTCCATTCTTGTTTCTATTCTGTTTGGTTCTCCTAATGAAATTTTACTCACTTTGTAGTATTTTCCTGATAAGGTATTCTGTTATCTAGACATCTTGATAATAAGAAAGATTCTCCTTTCATATGTTTCTCCTTTCCCAACCAAATTGGGAAAAAAAAATCCAACTCTTTCAATATTTTCAGAATCAGAAATGAGCAACTGCTGCATCTATCCATGTGAATGAAGAGGAAGTATCAGCTTGTTGGAGGAGAAAGATATTCTGGGCAGATTGTGAAGCAGATAAAAAGCCCCATAGACAATTGTTCAAATAGAGGAAATAGAAATGATTGGTAAGAACTGTTCAAAGTAAACAAGAGTGCTGGCTATCTTCTGTGCTTCTACACTCATCAGTGTAAAGGTCTGTAGCTCCCTCTCTAGTAATATCCAAGGTGTCATAGATATATATACAGAGAAGGCACAAGCACCCTTTTCTGCATGACTGAAAGAGCTGGGAAATAACTTCTGGATTAATAGGTGATAATAGGAATATTCCTGCTTTCATTGTAAAATCTGATACCATATATCAGTTTATATTTATTCTTTCTTGAAATGTAAATTTATGGCTTTGACCATATTATTTAATACTTGGCTAATGATTTTCTACAGGACTGTGGCTTTGTAGTATTTTTTTTAATGTATTTTTTCATTATTAATAAGAATAGAAATATTTCTGAGTGGCAGGTTTCTGAGTTAATGAGACTTTCCACTGAGGTCCATTGAAAGATAGTGTCTCACTTTCAGAAAAGTTAGTAATAAATTTCAGTTTTAGGGCAAACCTTTGATCTTAATTTCATTTGCATATCTTCTCTGTTTCTCTTAGGAGGTCTCTTCAATAAGTTGTGACAGTTATTTGTAGCGTACCGTCCCTGCTGTAAAGGTGGGTATGTCTGAATTGAGGCTGTCAAAAAGGATTGTGAATTGCATTTCACAGTGCTGTTAGAACATGTAGAGAAGTCTCTCTGAAGACCTCAGTACTGGTATTACATGGAACTGCTGAGCTTCTTGCTGAGGCTCCCTATACCTACATCATTTATTAAAACATTACTACTTATTTATGTTCTGATGCTAAAGTAAATGCCCATTTTGTTTTGTAGACTTTACAGCCTTTTTCTTTGGTAGTTATCTCTTTCATCTCACTGCTTCATTCTCCAATGACTGGGGTGTCTCTGACTGTCTAAAGCATGGCTGAAGATAGTAAAGACTTGGTTTGTTTTGTGTTAACTGTATCTGTCTGACTGCAGGGCAATCTTTTGTGGCTCTGCATACTTATTCAGCTCCCTTCCATATTTCCATGGGGTTTTCCTAAATGTGATGAGACGGAGCTGAATATATGTGTTGCTGACACGTATAGAATGCAATAAATATACCATGCTGCTCAACATACTGTCAAGATTTTGAATTTTTGCAGAATTTCAGCAAATCTGTACAGTACCTATGTCAAGAACTTTCAGTTCATATGTCAAAATCTTTCATGTACAATTTCTTTAGCATTTTAGCAAATTAGTAAGTTTTACCTTCATTTTGTAGATATGGAAACTGTTCAGGAAGACATGATTTTCTTAGTCTGGAAAGCTGAGAATGAAACGTGAATTTATTCTTATTGTTCCTTATTCACTGAATGGTCCTATTTTCTTTAAATAGTAATTTTTTTCCCCTAAAGTTTTATAAATAATTACGATAGCCTACTAAATATGCATGCTCTAAAGTACTCAAACTGTTCCTTTTCATCTGGCACAGCATGGAACTAGCAGTTTTATCCTTAATCTACCCACAAAATATGTGACTACAGCATTCAATTTATACTGAGGCCTATTCTTAGACTGCATTATAGTTTATAAAAAATGATTGGCATTATTTCATGAGATTAATCACTTGTAGAGAAGAAAAAAAAGGGGCAAATAAGAATGTTCTGAATGTTATTTACACTGTACTAGTTCATCCAAGGACTTTTGACTTTTTTACTTACCAAGAAATCCAAAACCAAGTACCTTCAGCTCTGCAAAAATACAATCAAGCTTTTTCTTTTCAAATAGGGCCTTAGTTGTACTGTCTGAGTTGGTTGTTTGGTTTTGGTTTTGGTTTTTCTCGTTTTGTTTTCTGAAAATATTTTGAGAAAATGCTGTGGGTTTACTTGCTGTATCTGACCTGCTAGATTAGTCCAAGCTCTCAGTGTAGAGGAGGGTGAATTGGGTAATAAAATTCTTGATTTGAACACTGCAGTGCGAGTCATCAGATCTGCTTTTCTGCTTTTTTTCGGGGGGTAAAAAAAAAAGATCTTCAAGGACTGGAGGGAGGTGCAGTGTTTCTCTTTGCCACCAAATTGCAGGTTGTATCTTTTGATACGTTGCTTCTGTGACAGGATTACAAAGGGAAACATAAAGAAACAGATCCAATCTGTTCTGAGGCCTTGGAAAGCTCTTGGATATTTATTATCCACCACACTCTGAGGAAGAAAACCACACCACCAAAGGGCTGTTTTTGTTTTGATCTTAATTTAAATATTGCTGCATTTTGCATTCACCTTTGTACATATGATCCATAGCTATTTACTGAATATTTAATAATTGCTTGCAGAGGCTGAAATGTTACTTAGAGTATGTAGTTCAAATATTTACATGCGAAGTCAGTCTTTTGACCCGTGTTTTATAGGAACTATCAATGTAGTGTTTTTTTCATTTATTAGACCCTTGCCTCATACTTTACAGATAGGCTTATTAACACACAGAAATTAGTGTTCATAGATTCGGAATTATGCATTTTTAATTGCACATCTTCTTTTCAAAGCATTTGACCTGGTGTTTTTAAGAGTGGACTGTTGCTTTATGTTATCTGGACTACAGTGATATTCTATTTTTGATTATTTTATACCCCACTCCTATTGTAGAATTTTGCCTTCTGCAACCACTGGTACCTGGCTGTTCTGTGAAGTGACAGTCTTGGGCCCCTCACAGCCTGTTTCTTGTGAAGCTGGTAAGGCATGTGGAAAACACAAGGAAGGGCACATGATTTAGAGAGTTAGAACATCCTCTGAGACAGGATGGTCTCATCAAGCAAGGATGGTTTACATTGTGGAAAGAGGAACCGGTATGACAGGGCTGCCTGCAGAGGAGGAAAGAGCAAAGAAGTGGTGCCAGAAAAAACAGTCTTCTCAGTCTTCTGAGTTCTGAGGTCAATTGTATTTTACCCTTGCATGTATGACTATTAATGGGTTTGGTTTCTTTATTTTACATTTTTTTTTAAGAGTCTTATAACACAACAGCCGAAGAGACTCTTAATTTTTTTTCTTGTGTTTTCCATTCTATTGAACAATGTAGTTTAGACACCTAAACTTGTAATTGCAGTCCACTTCGTATAGTTTTGGCTTCCCATTTCCCTCACTTCCCAGATCCTTATGATTACACACATCATGATCATTAACTGCTTTAAGCCAAAGACTACAGATCAGCTTGCTTATTTTGTTTAAAGCTGCAAAGGAATTACTATAACAGACTGGATTTCTTAACCCATCCTATGTGGTCAACCCTGTGATCAACAGTGGAGGTTTCAGAGGAAAATGCAAGAAGCTTGATTTTAAACTGAAAGAGGCAGGTTTACATTAGATGTCAGTAAGAAATTTACTCAGGAAGGTGAGGCACTGGAACCCCGAGAAGTTGTGGGTGCCCCATCCCTGCAACTATTCCAAGGCCGGGTTGGATGGGGCTCTGAGCAACCTGATCCCTGCCCATGGAAGGGGGTGGGATGAGCTGAGCTTGAAGGTTCCTTCCTAACCCAAACTGTTCTGTGATTCTATGATGATTCTACACTACATGTTCTTTGATTAGAGTTTGGGTTATACTGTGGAATATGATATTTAATAGATCTTGGAAAATTACTAGAACTCTGGATATTTTTGTTACACCATATAAATGTCTAATCCTTTTTCCAGCCTTGCTAAGTCCTCAGCCTTAATGATATTTTGTAGCAGTTAGTTCCACTGTCTAATTATGAATTGTATGATAGAGTATTGCCTATTTATAATGTTTAAATTTCTTTGGAAGTCCCTCGTGTTAAGAGTTGGAGAGAACAGAAGCTTTCCTTACTTTTCTGCCTTAAGGGCCTTGTGACTAATTTGTTCGTTTCAGGGATTTGCCTCATAGAAGAGAAACTCAACTGCACAATATTCAACTTAGAGTTTCTGAGAGGTTTTTGCAGTCTAATTACAAAGCCATTGTAATCAGCCTTGAGATTCCAATGTCATTGATCTTTTACATTTGGGAGAATTTGCTTTTAAGATTTTGGGCAGTAGCAGATTTAATTTTATTTCCAGAATAATGTTCAGTGCTACAAGTTTCTCCACTCAAGTGGAGTGCTGTACTTGCATAGATACCTGTGAAAGAAACCAGTAAAAAGTCAATGGATGACTTCTGAATGTGGGTGTCAGAGTGTAGTGGATATGCAGTGTCACAACCCAAGACAATTCAGTGTGTTTGGCACTGGGCATATGCAGTGATATTTCATATCTCACTGATAGCATGGTCATAGAGATGC
Organism: Lonchura striata; assembly: GCF_050655825.1. Taxonomy (NCBI): domain Eukaryota; kingdom Metazoa; phylum Chordata; class Aves; order Passeriformes; family Estrildidae; genus Lonchura; species Lonchura striata. The sequence continues at coordinate 99,292,124 of NC_140704.1, read as the reverse complement.
TAATTAATTTGTCTCAAAATACTTTTTTTTTTTTTCATTTTCCCCTAAAATATAAAAATATGATCCCAGACTAAACAGGCCTAATTTGACTGTAAAGAATAAGTGTGTTATCACAGTTCTCCTAAATTTCTTATATGACTTGGTTGTTGTCTCTTGGGAGTATTTCTTCTGCATTTTTGGGATTGATTTCAGGATATTTTGTTCCTATTGACTTTTCTGCTGCTGCTAGTCACTTAAAGAGACTGCACTTTGAACAAAGAACATCTAGATTACAGTACCATTTATATACTGACAACTCAGAACCATGTCCCTTGATGATACAGATACACGTTTCCACAGAGTAGATCCCTCCATGTGCTCCATGTGACTTTCCGACAGTTGTCCCTAGAACGCTTGTCCCTAGATGCTAGAGAACAATGAGTGTATCATTGCAAATCTCATCATCTCATACATAAGTCAACAAAATGCCAACAAAATTGAGATGGATAATTTATTTATGTCTGCTTCTCAGTGAAGATAAAACTATGTAAAACCACTTCTTAAACTAGGTCAGTAGAAGGCAAAGATAATTGTAAAGTCAAAGCTCATTTAAATTTTCTTCTCTCATATCCCCTGCCCAGTACATGGGTGGCTGTAGAAGTTCCTTTAAAGAATGTACTTCTTGCTTATTAATTGCAAATATCCTTTCATCCTCTCTGGAGATATAAACAGTGACTTTTTGGGCCCTAGACACCTTTTGTATCTTGACATGTTATTTGACAAGGTTGGATTGCATGTCTACTGTGTCACTGCAACCAAAGGGTGCAAAAGGGAGCCTTTGAGGCACTTCAGAGCCTAGGGACTAAAGCTAACTTTGCCATGTGATTTGCTGTGGCTCACAGCCCAGTCCAGTTACCCTCATCTTTGCACCCCTCAGCCATCCTCTGATCCATTGCCTGTTCCAAGGGTCACATGGTGAATGGAAGGCCTTGTATGCAGGAGAGGTACTAGGTGTATTTAAAAAATCAGGTATATATCTCCTAATCTTAACAATTTATCCTGATTTGCTTATAATTAACTAAGAATAATTTTAGTTTTGTATGTAGGCTAAATGCCTCCTGTTTTGTTACCTGCACTTTCAATTCACATTGACTGGGTCTTGCTAGATGAGGTAACCCAGGGATATTTGAACATATTCTTGCCTGTTAGGAGCTGGAGAAAATAGTACACAGTTCAAAATCTAATTCGGATTTTAATTGCATCAGCTGCCTGGAAAGAAGCAAATGTTAATAAAGGCAAATACTTTCTGGTAGTAGAAAAAGGAAAGTAAAATAAATTTTAAAAAAAGGTAAAATCCCTTTTGCTTAGATTTTATTCCATGTTGTTGAGTATTACACATAGAGAAACCCCCAACATAGTCTGCAGGCACTATTTGTGAGCGCAGTCTCAAAACTACTGTAACCTTCAGCCAAATGTCCTACTGTTTTAACCTTCCAAGACAGCTACACATCCTTATGTGCAGCTCCTATGATGTAGTGTCCTATCTGGTCATCTGAAACAGGTGAGAAACATGAGGAAAAACATTCCCCATACCTGGCCTGTGAAATATAGAATGAGCTTTGTTGTCTGCTATTTTGGAGGATGATATTAAAAAATGTACATTCAAATAAAACACACTACGGAATTATATAATATTCCATAATATGAGTAAATCCTGCATAGTTTTCAGCGACACATTTCTCCTGAGGGTGTAGGAGGGCTGTAGATGTCAGTTTTCTGGTGTTAGTGTGCCTGGCTTTTTCTGCTTTATCTTTCCCTGTATCTGCTGTTGGTTAAATTACTGTGTCCACACACAGCCCCAACAGCTGAGACAGCATTAAAAGCCTTTGATATACATCTGTAAATTCAAATTTTAGCTTTTTGCTGTTGTATATATATATATATATATATATGTGTATATATATATATATATATATATAAAACCTCATTATTACAACTTAACCAGTTGTTTGGTGTTTGGTTGGTTTTTTTCCCCCTTTGGCTGACACTTTTTTTAATAGTCTTTGAAGATTTGCTTCACTACCAGAAGACTGACCACAAGAGGAACCTGGGTTTATTGAATAATATGTCAGTGCTCAATCTACTAATTTTCTTTGTGAAAACTTAATAGTAACCAGGTGCTTTCATACATGTCAGAAATAGTTCTTAATTTTGTATTAGTCTCTTTATAACAAACTATATACACACTGTTAGCCAATTTGTAGTACTAGGCAAAAAGAAGATTTATTTTCTTATGCAAAAGAATTAAACCTAATAATACTATTGATACTTCTAATGTTACAAAAATGACATAGGCTTTTTTTTTTTTTTTAAATATAGTCACTGCTAGTATTTTTTGTATCCATTTCTGCTTATGTTCCAGCAAGTGTCTTTTGCACAGTTTAAGTTCTGTGTTTCTGAAGGGTAACACTATAAACAGGTAACCTTCAAACAAACCAGGGGAAGGCAGGAACCCTGGAAATCAGAGCCTGGCTGGTGAGCTTCCTTCTCTAATCTTGCATAGGAGTTCTAAGAGCTGTTGTGTCCAGATTTTTCTGCCTGCAGATTAGATGGTAGTTCTCTGCTTAAAAGACTGAGGTTTTAGTTCTGTTTGCTAATTACATTTAGATGACACTCTCTACAGGGTATTTCCTTTTGCTATGGGATATGGGTGTTATATCAAGTTTGGTTATAATTTAGAGGAGTTATGCAAACCTTCATCCTTAATCTATAAAAGTTTATTACAAAGTTTATTTACAAAGTGCTCTAGCAAAGTCCAGGTTCAACTATACAATAGAGTAGTATAATTATTTTCAAATGTATCAGTTATTTTAGGAGTGTTTTCACTTGCAATAGGCCTGTTGCAAAGTATATTGAGCTTTATGGAGATGAACTGTGCTGCACTGTCTTGGAGTTGATTTTTATATTTTGTGTTTGTGTGAAAGGTTTTAGGAGCTTTACTGAAATGAAATTCCTAATTTAGTGAATGGTAATGTAGCAAAGAGTAAGAAAAAAGTGGTAATTCTTGGATGAAGAGTAAGAAAGTGAACCTGGGAACAAGAAACTTGAAATAATATTTAGTTTTAATTTATTGCAGTATGGTACCAGTTTGCTTTTCTTCTGGATTGAGAATATAGAAAAACTTGTGTTCATGTACTCTATTCCTCCAAATTATACTTTAAGACTAGATCTAACAGTAGTGATTATGCCATACAGTTTCTTTTTCTTCTTTCAAATCTTAGCTATTTTGTATTTAAAAGCCAAAACTGTCAGTGATCTGTTTACTTTATCTCACTCATGTGCAATGGAAATAGCTGGCATTTATAGAACACACAAACTATTTTTGCCTGAATGCTCCGTTTATGATTTATAGCCAACACGTATCCCTGATTTTCTTTTGAGAATGATCTTTATTGTCTTTGTGTACTAACTCATTGCAGAAGCACTTGTCTATTTTGAGCTAAACCAGACCTCTTGTAAAAAGAATCAAATTATTTCATCATGTTGAAATTGAAAAGCTATAATTACTTGTAATTGGGCTTCAGAATTTTTGAAAATTGGAAAATTCTTTTCCAGAGGTTTAGGATCACTCCAAATCATAACCTGTGGAAAATAGGAAATAATTTTCTGTTCAATTTAAAAGTGATTTAATTTACACGTTTGACAGCTATTTTCCTTTGATATTTTGGTAGGGTTAATCATTCAGCTGTGGTGGTTATTACTGAAATTTTTTCTAATATCCTTTATTCTATCTGGATAACAAGTTTATTTTGATTTCTATAAGCCCAAACAGAATCTGCTGCAGTTTAATAAGGATGTAGAGTAATTTTGGAATGCTTGAGTTTACCAAACATGTGCCTGCATTTTATTTGTTTGTTTATTTTCTGGTCTTTGTAGTTACTTCATTCTGATTTAACAAAAGCACAATGTTCTTCAATGCTTTAATCTGTGTACATTTAAGTGCAAGCTGGAAAAACCTGCTGTATCTTGTAGTTCATGGTACTTTTTTTCTGTAAACTTGCAAGTCTGTAGAGCCCAGTTTAAAAACTACTACTTCAAATCTTCATTCCACATTACTGCATTAGCAGTAATCATCATGACCATCATAAATGTTGCAAAGAACATGCTGCCTATTTACCTTTTTAAAAAATCTTTTTCAAGAGTAGGGTAACTATTGTCAGATCATATCGTGTTCAGTTCAGTAAGCAGCCAAGACAAGTCTTCCAAAACCCTAATGCTCTGGCAAAGAAAGTTACCTCTCGAGTTAGCAGAGGGTTCAGGGGTTTATGGCCAAGCAGAAACTGAATAAAATAGCAGACAGGATCCTGCAGCATGGGACTGGCAGTCAGAGGCAGTCCAGCTAATTGTCACCTTTAGGCTTGAGGTTAAAACTGGATTCTGAGCAATGCAGAGTCTTTTTCAGCCCTAACTGTGACATGGGGAGAGGACTGATTAGATGGTTTACACAAAGGGAGATTTAAGGACAATTACATACAATGAAAAGCTATGGTGGAGAGTAAACCTTACTGCAAGCCTTGTCTTTTCCTTGATGTGGGGCAGTCACTAGGTCTAGGCACATCCTGCTTGAGTTAAGCTTTTTGTAGGCATATTTCAAGTAATTATGGGTCTTTTTAATATTTATCAGTTGTGGTATGGGCCAGTCCTTACAGGATGTATGGAAAAAGTCAGTTACCTGCTTCTAGCACTCATGTCTGTTGTGAAGGCAGGAGATCTGTAGAAGACATGGGTATAAACACAGAAATGAACGACGCAGTGGACAAACTAATAATATAACAATTATATACCCATTTTCATCAGTTTTCATTCTAAGAGTGTATTTCTTTATCACCATGAAAAACTGATGTGTGGAAAGAGATGTGGTCATGGACATCTTGGAAGCCAGTGGCAGAGCCAAGAACAAAAACAAGCTTTTTGTGTTCCCACCTGGTAGTCAGCATTATAAGACTTGAAGCCAGCCAGTATTCTGTTTCAGGAGCAGTGCACTGCCAGAGATAAAATTTCTAGTAGTTACTGAGATCCAACCTTATTACAGTCTCTGACTTTCTGTTGCTATCCATCTAACTTCAGTGTCATGCTTTTCTTTATAATCCAATTCTCAACTGGTTAAAAATACCACATATTCTTGTAAGGGAAGCAGGTGGACTCTGCTAGAGCTAAGACAATGTTGGATGTCATATATTAGCATTATGCACCCACCTGCATCGTTCACTGAACGTCTGGCACTATGCAGCCAGTTCATTGACTGTTTGGTTTGTGTGATTGGACCTTTTCTGGATCAAACAATTCTCCCAAAACAGAATAGTTTCAGATTTAAATTGAACCAGAAGCCAAGTACAAATCTGTGTTTTGATTATTTTTAAATTGGAATGCCTCAATGAAAAATTGGATCTCTTGGTGGAAGGATATTTTTTTTTTTTTTGAGATAGTTTGATTACGCACAGAGCTCTTACTTCTTTTTCTCTTTGAAAGAACACAATACCATATTTTTCCAAGATTAACAATGTTCTTAAATTTTTTTTTGAGCTGTAACATCTCTAAGAGCTTTTCTAGATATTTTTTGTTGGCTTCTTGCCAATGACTGCTGTGGAAAGTACATCTTCATGCGAAGAAGTGTGTGTTCTCTTTGAAGGTTAACAAGGGCCTGCAGAGCACAGCCGAAGCATCTGGCTCATGAGATTAAAAACCTTAGAAGGAAAGCGCCATAGACCTCAGATGATGAGTAACCACCTTAAAAAGAAGGATAGGTGTGAACAGACAGCCTAAAAAATGCGGGGAAATATTGATCAGCAGGAAATTTGTCTCTTTTTAGTGAACAAGAAGTGTAAGGCTCTACTGACGACTGATAAAAATCAGGCTCTCAGATTTGGCAAAGGGCATTAAAAAAAGTAATGAGAAGTCTAGTAGGTGATTACTCTGAAGGTTATACTAGGATAGATCTTATTAAATATTTTCATTATTGACCTGGCTACAGACACACACAAAATGAAATTGTAGTTTTGAAAACCTGCTGAGGGCATAGAACTGGGAGATGTTGGTATGTTGGAGAGTTGGAATGACACAAGAATTGCATTATATTGATGTCTAGAGCCTTAAAAATTGGAGGGCATGTAATCAGAATGCAAGGCTGGTCACTTAGAGACTAGCAAGGTTTTCACATAACATTTGGGAGCTTGGTGGGAGGACTCCAGCAGGTTGTTGCTTCTCCAGAAATGCCTTCATTGCAGACCTTAATTTAATGAGTTTGCTCTTTCCTGATATATTTCCTCATGAAGGCAGTCCCCTAGATGCCAGATTTCTGACAGTTTATTAAAAATTAAACTGTCAGAGAGCAAATTTACAAAATCTATGTAATGGTTTATTTTTATGCTTTTGATGAATATCCATTATGGGATTTTATCCTTATAATTAGAAAAGGCAGTTATATGGGTTTTTTTAGTATTTTATTTTTTTTTCCTTTCCTCCTTTATTTATTAGTTAAATAGACATATGACACTGTGTGACAGAAATGATCTTTTGGACCATGTGGTGTTCGCTGTCCACATAAAAAGCATATCCTGAAATTTTCTTGACAGTGCTTCAGGGTTTGTTTGGAGGAGGTTTCTATCTTCATATATACATATAAAAACATAGGAACATAGGAAGTAATCCAATATTGTTTCTGAAGTTGGAAGTTAATATTGGCCTCATAAATTTATTATCTGATCAGGCTGGATTTCTTGTGTGTAAAGCTGTTGGTGTGTGAGTTTCCCAGTGGTAAAAAGGAGTCTGATACAGCATCAAGGAGTGAATTTTTGCCCAGATTCTGGCAATATTCTGGATGCTGTGCTGAAATGCAGTTACACAAAAAGACTGTGACTATCTGCATGGTTAATATTTTTTCCTCTGTTGCTAAACAGGTATTGGAAAGAATGTTCTGCACCATTGGGATAGCTCTGTGTCCATGGAGAAGTTAGTATGAAATAGGGAAGTTCTGAGTTGTACTTTTTAGAAAGATTCCTATATTATTATTATAAAACCCTAGTTCTGGCATGTTTTGCTTCCTCTATTCACACATGTATGCATATCCCTTGTCTTAACAACTGTTATCTAGCTCATTCACCAACCTGTAGCTGAATGTATTGGTCCACACCCTGCTGACCCCATAAAATCCTGTCATTGCTAATTCCAACTGTATTGATTCTGGCCTTTTCAGCTCCATTGGGGAGCATCTCTTACCCCATTAGCTGCCCAGCTCATTTCTCACACCACTGAAGTGAGTTCTCCCCTCCCAACTCATGTCCCCACATCCGTGTGCCATGAGTGTTTTTCTCATGGGCCTCTGGATCTTCCACCCTCTCCTTAGTCTGTTGACTAATTTCTCCAGCATGTCCTACAGCTCTCCCAACACCTCTTCTTTCTTCCCTCTGGGTTCCCGGATGAGAAGTTGCAATCCTTCCCATTGTGCAGCCATTGTGGGTGCATCCTGAGCTCAGTATTGCAAAGGGGAGAGAAGGGAATGGCTGGAGGATCAGGGAATCTCTGCCTGATCAGAACCAGCCTCCCATGGGCTGAGCAAGAGGGAGTTTCTTAACTACACTGTGATTCAGACTCCTGTGGTGACAAGAGGGACATTTCTGGGAGTTGAAGGACGGTGTGCAGAACTAGTAATTATCAAATCTAACTAGAAAGCTTTTTTGGTTTGTTTTGAAAAGGTAATAAAAAGCATTGAATAAAACATTCTTAAAATATAGAAGCAGACCCACTGCATTTTCTGAAGGGCTGAAGTTAACAGAATTGTATCTAATACTTGTATCTAATACCTGGGTCTTACTTGGAAGGAAGATTGTGTTGTGTACATTAAGGCTTTCCCATGCAATTTGGAATAACTTCTAATATACTTTTATAGTTAGGCAGAGAAAATAGTGATTTTATGTATCTATAAGTCTGTGCTTTATATATGAATTATTGTGCTGCTACTTAAAATCGTTTGCAGTAAGATAATTCAGACTTCTCTTTGAGTCAAGCCTAAGAAAATATCTGTAAATTAGAGCTAATGGTCAGTGTAGCTGAGAGAGAAACTCTTTCATGTTTGGAATTGACTGTAAGATTGAACTTACTCCAATTTATTGTAAAGTCAATATTCAGTTTAAAAATTAAAAAGGTTAATAATTATTAGGTTTTCAGTGGAAAAGTACTAGTGTTATGACCTGCCTAACATCATACAGCTACAGAAATGCTATAAAATGATTTTTTAAGCTTATATTTATAGTGAGTAGTTGGCTCATTCCTTCATCTCAGTACTTATGCATCCATGAACTGTTAATTAATACTTTTGCAGTAATTACAGAATATTTTAAATATACATCATTCTCCTGAATTTTAAAAGATCAGGCATTTTTTATTAATTTAAAAGGATAATAGGACTGACCCACACTTTCATCAACTCTTTAATAAAGAGGTGCTTTTTCAGATCATTTAAATTTTTACATTTTGATTGCACAGAATAATAAAAAGTCTTTTTTTTGTAATGTTTTTTTTCCATTTACTCTTCTAAGCTGGGTCGCCATTGTATCAGAAAAGGTCATTGTTTTCCATAAAAAGGTGAGTGATTGCCTGCAAGTATTGATAAAAGAGGAAGTTGCATCCTAATTCTTGACTCCTGGCATGCAATTTTCTTTATACAGGGAGCTGAGTTTTGTAACAGAAATTTTAATTCAATTTAATTTCTTCTTCTTTTTCACCACTCTATAACGTGACTGGGAATGTTTAACTCAAATTATTTGATATCACCTTGCAATGGAGCTTCTCCCAATGCTCTTCAATATATGGCTGCCATGGACACAGAAGAAACCAGAGCATAATTTTTAGATGTGTTTGTAGGGGGACATAATGCCTCATAATCAAGGAGCTGATAGCCTTGGAAAAGATAAATAAACTTCAGGCACTTCTATCTCTACCTCAGGTATGAGGTAGCATTTGCAGCCATATAGCTTGACAGAAGTAGAAATCAGTTGCCTTGGAGCATAGCTGATGAGGTTTATTAAAAGAATCCAGAGGAAAAGAGGATTGCTACTTTTGGAGCAGAAGAATAGTTTTAACCAGAGAAACAATAGGAGAAAACAAGAAAAGTGAAAATCAACAGGCACAGTTCCTGCAGGACACCCATGCTGTCTGATCTCAGCCTTCCAAAGTAGGGAGTCAGCTCCCTGGAGGCAAGTGTGAAATGCCTTGCTTGGGAACAGGGAGGCAGTGGAAAGGTGTAGCAACAGTGAAATGGGTTAGAAATTGTAAATACTGTTAGAAAGATGAAGTCATTCGCTGCAATAGAAAACATTCCATGTATCAAGAAAGAGGGCTCTAGGTGATTCTTTTAATCTTTATAAAACACAAGTTAAATTTCATGTGATGAAAAATCTCTCTTTATAATTGTCTGCATACATATATAAGTTTTGCTCCTGGCTTGTATGTGATCTGAAGAAACATTTTCGGATTTCATTGCATTCATATTTATAATGCTGGTTTTAGTATTACCTCTTCTAAGTTTTGGTGGAGTTTGTGTGTTTTATTTTAAAGCAAACAACAAATAAAGATAGCACTGTATTTTTTAAACTTAAGACATCCAAGTAATGGCAAACTGACTGGTTGGTTGTGGTGCATATAAAACTGTTTGTGTAAATGTTTGTTTTCCTGTGTTGTAGCCAGATTGACTCAGTGCAAGCTATCCACTTTCAGGAATTGTGTTAGACTGCACAAATATAGAAGCTGGAGGCACAGATGCTTGAAGGACCATTGCTCTGTTCCTTTTTAAATGTGCCTCTTGGACTTGAGTAGGTGATTTTCAGTAAGCAGTTTGTTTATAAATCTCTATTTGTGAGTTATTTGCTCACATGTGATACAAATCATGACGCAGTTTGCAGAACTGAATAAACAGGCTGAGAAAATATTTCCACAGATTGTTTGTATCTAAGTAACTGGATCTATGCCCATGGCAGCATACATCTGCTCACCTGTTCAACATTCATGTGTTTAAGGATACCTTTAATTTTGTCTGCCTTGTATTTGCCTCAGTTGTCTCACCTTTTCTTTCTCTTGACCCAGTAGGGAGATGTTCTGAGCAGGACCCTCTCCCTGCCTGCAGAAAGAAGGGAAGGTGAGCTGTGTTTGTTTGGAGCAAGTCTTTTGCTTCTATGCTGTGTTGTTGGCTACTTTGTGGTTTTGCATAATATTACTTACGCAGTAAAACACAATATATATGTGCAGCAGATTGTGTAAGAAGAGAATGGAATAGCCTACAATGAGCTACATTGAGTTTGCTGAGCTGAGAAATACTTTGTGATACTGATCAACCTTTGCTTTTGATTCTGTATTAAGGTTAAGAGATTTCTGATTCCTTTTGTACCTCCTTTCTGTAGGAAAGTAGGTCATATGTAAAGACTGGGATGTGTAATATGTTTTGATCACCTTCTTAATCTGTGTAAGTGGGCATTATTGGGCTCTAAGTTACATCCACAAAGTTCTGCTACTCAGTCTAAGCACTGTTACTTAGGCTGAATTCAGCACAATTAAGGACATTGATCATTTAAGATTATCTTTCCATAGGAACTTTTATGGAATAAGTGTTAAAGGACACACTTGTTTGCAGTGTTCCTACAAGTTCAGTTGTTTTAAAAGTGATTCACTTCCTTAAGATGCATAGTTTTGGTGGTGTTTACAGTGAGGTTTTGAAGATCATTTAGTCATGTGATTTTCTGAGGTAGTATATATGTTTTATAAGCAAATTTGTGATGGGAAACAGTATTTTGTTCCTGTCCCTTTCAGAGTGGTATACTAAACATTGTCATTTCTTTCCCTTGATAAACTTATGAGTCCTAGGCTAGCTGCTATCAGAGGCTACTGTGTTACAGTTAACTGAACAGATTATTCAATTTGCTGCTATTTTCATTTCAAGAATTTCTGTTTTAAAAATTGGAATTTCTTAATTTCAAGAATTTTATAATATGGACTGGTTGACACTTCTGTCTTTTAAGGATTGCTTAGAGAATCTTATTTTACATTTTGCCTGTTTGCTAGTGCAGTGAGTACTGTAGTGTCATGGTATAAATTTTTTTGAATTTCAACTGTCAACCAGTAATACTCTGTAAATCCCCGTTTATTGTGAAAATTTGCTGTATGGTTGCTGTTGCAAAAGTTGAGACTTGAGAGGGAACTGAGTATTTTAGGCAGAATTGAGAATGTATGAAATTTAATGTTTTAGCACATCCTGTGTTCTTGCTGATGCAATCTAAACTTTTGAAAATAGTAAACCCTGGATGCAAAATATGAAGTCTTGATATCAGTGAGTTTTGAAAATACCTGGTTGTAAGAGTATTACATTTTGTAGATGGGGACATACATCAGCTATGAAAGCTTTTGATTATATCTCTACTTGTGACACTAAAGCACAGCGTCATCCAGATTTGATTCTGTGATGGGTATGTGCCGCCATTTCTGTACTTCCCGAGTTGCTTCCTTCTCTCATTTCAAAATTTTTGAGGAATTTTTATTTTATATTGTTTTGTATTGTTAAGGGCCATAGGCCTAAAATTCTGGTCTACCAGTGGAACTACTAGTGGTATCAAAAATACTGTGGTGGAGGAATGTTGCATGATATATATAAAGTGCAAAATACTTGGCTGAAGAAAAGATGGACTAGCATTAGATGAATGGCAGTGTATGCTTATAGTTATCTAAATACTGAGTTTATTATGAACTCTGATTCTCTCTGTTGGAGAAGAGAGTATTGGGAATCGGTACACACTAAAAACTTTACAAAGCAAGTTATTTTACCTGCCATACTCTGATGTAATGTATTATAAGTTACATCTGAAGAACAAGATGCATTTTCTAAACAGAATGAAGAAGTGCTTATGGCTTTTTGTATCTCTTGCAAGTTACAAAGTAAAATCCATTTCCCTGTTTCTAACACCATAACTCCTCCCTGGACCTCTGTAGTTCATGTATGTCTCTTAAAAGGTCTGTCAAGCAAAGCAAAGCATTCGTTTGGGTGTGCTGCTGCTGCTTTGATTTAACAAGGGCAGGGAGCAGCCATCACTGCAGTCTGGTGCTCTGGGCCTTGCCCTGGCCCAATAACCAGGAACCAGCTGGCCATGGCCCTGATATGAACTCTGTTGGTCTCCTTTATGTAGCACGACATCTCCTGTCACCTGTGCCAGCTACACTTGCATGTCAGCACAGACAAGCTGTTTGACACATAATGAGGGAAAAATGACATTGGACTGGAAAATGTATCAGCTCCACCTTGCTGCTAATTCTTTTTTCCTAGACTTTATTAATGCTCCAGCACTTCTTAGTTTATGAGAAGTCTTGTGAATGTGTTAATGCTTCTACAAAGGAAGCGTGTTGCTGGCTTGTGTGCTGGGTTGCAATGTCAGCCACTGCTTCCTGTATTAGGCTGTCTGCCTCTGGGCATTGAAATTAAGCATGGTACAGCCAGTGCTCATTGCTGGATGCAATTCATCTGAGTAGTCAAACACAGAGAAATGACTTATAAGTTTGCCATGTTCCTGATTTCTGTAAATCCATGTCTGGATTCCATTATCACATAATTGCAGTTGGACATAAGATCCCATTAGAAAACAGTTCTGACCAAACCAGCGTTTTAGAAATGGCCCACTTCTGTGTACTTGAATTGAGTTTCAGTACTGGCAAACCAGTCAAAAGAGAGCTTTGTCTGCACTTATAACTAAGAGCCAAAGACTTCTTGGTCATGAGAGGTAAGATTTTTTGTAGTCTCTCTGTGCCCCAAGTTCACTTTCCTTGGGCAAATTACTAAAGTCAGCAATTTCAAACTTAGGAGACTGGAGTTAGGTGTTGACAGCCATCTTTAAGTACCTAAATAAGTGGTCTCATTTTAAGAGGTCCTGAGCACACCATTCTTTTTGACTTCAAAAGAAGCTGCAAATGCTGTGTCCACATTGATTAATTGAAAGGCTGACCATCAAAGTGAAATTATGTTGCCAAGCTAAAGGAAAAGAAATAAAGACTTAGCACACTGTGTAAATCAATCGCAGATCAGAGTTTACTGGGTATAAAATGTACAGCATCTTATGTGCCCTTTTGTACTTTCTGAATCTCACTGGGCCCAAAACTACAGCAGAAAACCCCTCACGGTTTGTGAAATATGGCAATGCCCAGAAACATTTGCCGGTTTAGCCACTGAAAAATAGATATGGCTGCTCAAAATTTATACTGTTTGCTAGGGCCTTAGGTGAAAAGAAAACGAAATTTTAAAATGCTTATTTTTTTCATTTGAAGGTAATGTCTTAAATCCTCGAGAGATGAACAGCCTACTACCTTCCCCTACTTTGATCGATCTGTCTTTGAGACATGATTTACACCTTTTTATAGTACTTCAGGTTACGGCCTCTGTTCCTGAAAGTTTTGTGGAGATAGGTGTCTGGGGAGGAAAGAAAAAAAAGAGCCGATAAGTGCCCTGATGGAAAGAAAGGCTGCAATTTGTGTGTTTGCCAGTCCTCACAGCAGAGGAAATGCTCTGTGCAATGGAAACTTCAGCTGACTACCGAATAACTCATGAGGATAATATCATGAGAAGACAGAATTTGCTAACACTGTTTGCAGAATTACAGGGGTTTTTTTTGGGCTTGGTTTGCCAGCTCTTACACCCTCATGGTGTTTCCTGGGTCATCAGCACATTGAGGCAAACCAGAGTGCCAGGTTTAAACATGGCATTTGTGGTGCAGATACATATTTGGTATCATGTAGACTGAGCAATCAGCAGTGCTATTACTCAAAATTACCACAAATTTGGTACAAAATGAATGTTTAGTAGGGAATAATGGAATAGCTTTTATCACAAGTGCATCAGCAGCTCCTTGTCACCAGCACCCAAGTACTGATCTGCCTGTACAGCATGATGTATCTGTACAGGCAGATCAGTATGATCTGATGCATCTTATAGTGACAGAGGCTGCCATTACTGGTATCTGTAGGTGTGGAAGGAAGAATTGCTTCCATCCTTTCCTGCTTGACCTTCAATACTGGGAGGTGTGTGTGAATTTGGAAATTTCTTTTATCTTCATTCTCTCCAGTCTTTCTATATACAGCTGAAGGCTAGGTGATAAGTTTTTTGTCATGGCTCTTTTATATTGTTTGCACATGTTCTGTTATCTGATAAAATTAGTAAGTCAAGCAGCATGAATGATTATTAAGTATAATTGTTTGTTTATATAAATATGACAGTAAAATAGGTTACTCACACGGGCCAAGTGACCCAATTATTCAGATTTTGAATGTGTAGAGGAGATGTGCTATATTGCTACACTTCAGGGAAAGAAAACCTATGTTCAATTGCTCAGTAAGTTTATTTTTTTTTTGCAGTGCTAGTACCCTGTTGATGAGGAACTGCTGGAGAATTCCTCAATACTACATGTTGTATTTCTTGTCCCTAGAAAAGAAAGCTTTTGTGACCCCTTTAATATGTGACCATTTCCTGTAGTGAATGCTGATATATCCAGGTCTTCTTGTCAGAAAGTTCAGGTGGCCATAAGTAAAGTGATACCATTAGGTTTCAACCCAAGTCTTAAATAGGTCCTACTTGATATTTTCAGCTTGTTGATTTAAAAATAGGCTTGGAGATTTCCATTAGGATTGCAGCAGGCTTTATCTTAACCCCTACACAAAAAAATGTCTTAAAATTATATAGACAGCTTCATTTTTTGAAAACACTTGACTTTGGCTAGGAAGTTAGCCAAACTGAGAGAACTACTATTCTCAGAGTCAGAGTTTTTTGGCTGATCACAGCCTTTTTACTTTAGCCAGTTGTTTAAAAATCCGCAACACAACCAAAAGCACCTAAAACAACAATAAAGCCCCAGTAAAGCAGAAGAATGAGTGTGATTAATCTAAACTTTAGACTTTCAGTAGTTTCTTGCTCTGCCATGCCCATTTATTTGTAGCTGCACAGAAGACCATTGTAACAGTGCAGAGGTTTGTAAAAACATGGCTTCCTCCTGCAGCCTCCTGTTGAGCAGGAGCAAACACAAACTGTACTCTGCTGTTAAGTTGTGCATAGCCCATCTTTATGTGTATCTCCCCTGACAGACCTTTATTGTGCACCTCAGGGTCAGCCACTGGATGCTGCTTTATTTCAGATCACGAAACTGATCCCTGTAGTCAGATTTAGAAGAACAGGCTATTGCCCAGTTCACAGAGAGCAGCTCTGGCCCTAAGGGAGGGCAGCTTCTAGACTGGGATCTCCAAGCAAGGTTTCATTACTCCTCATTTCCTCCAGAAACCTGGCTGAACGACAAGGAAGCTGTTAAAAAATATTTTATCAACATTTTCTTTAAGGAATGTGGATTTGCCCAAAATGAAACGTTCTAAGGAAGTGCAAACTTCCAACTTGTTTCCTGCCTTCTTACCTGGCAAATTTTCTGGGATGTCATGGCAGTTTGCTTGAGGAAGTTTATTTGAGTTTGCATTCTCTAGGGCCTCCACTCCACCGTGCCACTGAAACAGGAGCCTGGCAGCAAGGATGCTGCTTGGAGATCTTGGCCTTCTGGCAGGAATGCCCTCAGAAGTTAACAACTTCAGGGGAAATAGAGAAACTGGAATTTATATAATGATCCTACAAGGAGTTGTTTTTTTTCTAGGATGTCATTTCACTGCAGTTGATCCAGCTAGTAAATACTCAATTGTAAAATGCACTGAATACACTGCAATTGTTTAGAGACTGAAAGTTACTCACATTACTTAACTTTCCCTCAACCAATCATAGAACCAAGTCATAGAATCTTCCAGAATTGGAATAGCCAGCTGCTTCCCTTTTGTTTAGGAAAGCGACTTGTATGTTTTTGTGTATTTTTTTGTATCTTTCTGGTGGTACTTTTCTGTGTGGGGATGCTTTCTGGACACTGCAGATGTTACTACTTGGAGCTCAGTTTAGAAGTCTTATTTATAACTAAAGAAGTCCTGATATAAAAACTTATAATGACAGTGAACAAAATGTGCAAAGATAATGCTGCTTGATGTTGCACTCATATTAATGTCTTTATGTTATATCTGCAAAAAGCATATACAGTTAGGTTAGTTTTGGGGTTTGTTGTTACATGTCTCAGGTATGTTGATGTCAACCTTCCTTCACCTTGAAAATAGGCTTCCATGGGCCTGAGAAGTTCTGGGAGCACTCTCAATATTAGTTTAACTGACAGATATATTCTTAAAACAAGGGGCGTGTTGGATTTTTTTGGTTGTTGATGCTGGTTTGTTGTTTTCTTTTTTCTTCAATAAATTTTAGGTTATTAAACTAATAACATGTAACAAATTCACACCCATTGAGTTTATAATGTTGGAATTAAGTGTTTTTTCATACACACAGAAAAACATTCATGTTAGCAAAATTACAATTAATACAATTTTTTTTGGTTGCAATTTTAAATAGTTTTTGTTTTTAAATTTCTTATTTATGTGCAAAAATAAATGTACCTCTTCCCCTATTTCTCTATATTTGAAATTGCATAGTATTAGTCATGTTTGCTAGGGAGGTTAGAACTGTGAAAGCCTGTTTTATTGCTCTAGCAAAATTGTAGGATTTGTGGAGAGAAACACCCCACCAAAAAAAGAAATCCCAACTCCAAAACAAAACTACTGAAACAAAAAGCCATAGCAAAATCTATAATCTATGAAAAGTATGTGGCTTTTATCACTATAATTGCTTCACTAGTTTTTCATATATTTTCAGAGGTCTTTAATTATTTAAAATTTATATGACATTTTACAATTGCTATTATTTCATACTCTGAAAAATTGGTTACTTTCATGTCTGAAATCACAGAGAAATCATATGAGCTAAATATTACATTCTTGCCACTGCTTTTTTGCATTGCATGTTTAGCATCTAACTAAAATGCAAGTAGAAAGCTCATCTTGAAAGAGACTACTTAATTAAAAATTAAACGATGAATTAAAACTTAAATTATGCAAAACTAATAAGCTACGTTACCAAAACACACAATTAATTTGCTACAATATATGGAAAGAAAATGTTAACGTTTTCACTTTTGTTTCATTTTTGCATTGCAGCCTGCACAGTCTGCTGTTTTGGAATTCCTCACCTTGAAATATTTGACGTATCTGAATTAAGATATAACTCTGTCATTTTTCGGTTGTGAGTTTTGCAAAACTCATCAGAGATTAAAACCTTGATAGTACAGAGGAACCTGTTATAAAGTGGGGTGAATCCAATTATTTTTCAATTAATGCAATATCACTTCTTTGTATAAGATTCAAATCAGTGCATCGTATCACCTTGGCAAATCGATAGAGTGAAAATGGACTTGTTGACAAAAATTGCGATTTAACCTATTGCTCTAATTCCATGGTATAACAGGTTTATTTTTTACTGGAATTGCTTTCAACTAATTGCAAATGCTGAGATTCTGCATACAGTAATTATGTGTGCTTACCTTTATAGAGACCAGACAAAACATGCCTTTAAATTCTGTGATCTATTTAGCTGTTTAAAGAAGATATTCCCTAAGTCCAGTGTCAGAGACACAGGAAGGTATTTTCTTAGTAGATGTGGAGATGTGTTCCTATGTGTCTAAAATACTGCAGTGGCCAAATACTAGACATGCTGTGAAGTACTCAGTGCTTTACTGTAATACAAGTGAAGGTAGACATTTTCAGTAGTATCTGCTGGTGTTTTTCATTATTATATTCTTCAACCTGAGAAAAGCTTAGATGGCTGAAGGAAAAGAATTAGAGAATGAAAGAAAACTCCATCTGATTAAGTTAATTATGATGGTTGAATCAAATACTTTATTATTGCTGTACTCTGGAAGGTGGAACTACATTTACATTTGCATTTTTTTACATTTTAGTATTACATAAAATAACATTTGCTTTTAATGTTTCATATCAAATATCTTCAGCACTTTTCTCTCAGGTCTTGATAATTTAGCCTTTGTAGCTATCTAAGTAGTTGTTTCTCTGGCATTATAATTTAAAAGTTTACATTAAAAATAAAATCAATACAGGGATAAAAGCATGAAGAGTACAGCTAAAATAATTTATAATAGCTCTATTGGTGATGAAAATCTAAGGAATGAATATTGTGTATAATAAAGGCAATTACCTGAGCTGCTTATAAGGAAAAATACTGCTCTTGGTGTTGGGGGATGGAAGGGGGAGATCATGGAAGCAGTTACAGCTCTAATTTTCTGGGTTGAGCTATGTTAGCCCTCGCATAAATTGCAGCAGCCTAGAGGTACATGTGCCATCTGAGGATTGCATTCTGCCCTGACATCTTTGTGACTGCATCGCAGAGGTGTGGGGGAGAGAGAGCAACAGCAGTGGCGTCTGCTGCGGATTTGCACACACTGGAAGGTCTCAAATTTCTTCAGTCATCCTCTCACACATCAAATACAGGCTTTGGTTGGTTTGCACAACTTAAAGTCCAGTGGAGTGGGTTGTGGTAAGAAAACTGGCTTGGTATTTAGCCTAAGTGAATGTTCTTTCTTCTGCATTTATCAGGTAAAAGTTCTCTCTTCAACAAAATGAAGTGTTTAATCTACTATCACAAAGAGTAAAACGTGAATAAAGATTGACTTGACATAATCCTTCTAACTATGCTTGATGGACATTTTAGGATTCAGCTTAATTTAATTGAAATCTTAAACTCTGTCTTTTTGGGAAGCTCTTTTCTTTTATATCCATGGTTAAGTGAGCAAGGCAATGACGTGCTCCCTTAACAACTGTTCGAGTATCGTTGGGCTGATTGACTAATGTTTCTGCCCTTTTTATGCACTTGTGGTGTTTCATCATGGCTTTCTCCTTCCTGTGCATATAAGTGGATTCACCTGAATTATAATAAGCCAGATGGTTAGGTGGTAGGCCAGGTATTTTGAAGGTAAGCATATTCTTTGTCATAGAGCCATGTTAGCCAGGAGCTCTGCACCACATTTCAAATGCTTCAGCAGTCTCCCCAGGAGGTGGCAGCTGTAGAAGCCTAATGGATATCATCACCTTCAACTGTCAGCTCCTTTTTTCCTGTCTGTCATGACTGTTTACTTCTGATCATACCAGTTGACATTTATGTGTCACAATAGAAAACTGAACCAGTGCAGGAGTAAAGGCGACACTGGGTTTACGGTTACTTCTTGTATCACAACAGGCAGCTGGCAACTCATTAACACCATGTAGAGTGTCAAGCATATAGTATATTAAATAAAGTTAATGCCTACAGGCTCTGCAAAGAAAGAGATGGCCATAACGTACAATGAAATTACATAAATGATTGAAACAGGAATAGTAGAGGTGACAGATATAAAAAAATGAGAAAAAAAAAAAGAAGGAAAAAAGGCAGGGGCCAAGAACGAATCTCTAGGCCAAGGTACATGAACATGTCAAATCTTTGACTGTCATTCCATGTCATTCTCTTATTTACCCTATGAAGGACATGGGACAGTTCTGCCAGCGATCTGGTGACTTACTGGAATCGCTGTTTGGCAGTAATGGTAATGTTAAGATCCTCAAAGCCATTCAACACTGAGCGTGAGTATGGAAGAATTGGGGCCAGTTGTGGTGATCCAGGGAGGGCATGTTAGCTTGAGCATGGTCCTGAGTGATAGAAAAGTGCTTTTCTTCATAAATAACTAACATGGCTTTATGCTGGAGTCCTTTACTTAGATTCTCTGGAATAACCACTCTTCTTTTGTATTAGATGGGTTTTGTGGGCCACTGGTCATATGTTTTGCTCTATTTGCAAATACTGCTCTGTGTCTTCTGTCTCACGTAGTAAATGGTTTTGCTAAGCCACGGGCTTAATTTTGGCTGGTAAGACACCTGAGGCATGTGTATGGTGAAACATACATATAATGTATGTTTCAGATAATCTCAAATTTACAGAAAGTTTTATATGGCGGTAAAACTTCTTAAAAGAGTAATCAGTAATTGCCAATTAATTTTCTATTTCAGAATTTTAAACATAATTTGAACATAAATTGACATTAGGATCATTTCACTTAACAGGAGTCTTAGATCATATTTGGATTTATTTACCTAAATATGTTGGGATAGAGGTGTTCCAGTTGTTCTACAGACTACTCAAATACTGTCATGCATTCCAGGAAACAGCAAAAAGTGCCTAGAGTAAATGATGGGTAGAATTTAGTGCAGAAAATGTCATTACAATCATGAAATTTTATACTCACTGGATATTATAAATTACTGCAGGCAGATCCTGTAGACTACAAAAAGCTGTCTTTGGGCACTATTGGGACAATACTATTCCTGCTAGTAGTACATATTGGTTCAGGTGAGTTCAACAGGCAGGAATTTACACAGCACATCAGTATTTTATGCCATTAAGCTGGCATAAACTGGCATGTTTAAAGAGAAAATGAAGAAAAAAATATTTTTTTTACTTTAACAAGCTGCTTTACAATTTATCATAAGAAACAAGAAAAAAAAATGGAACACTATTCCTTGTCATAATTAAATTGCTACAAAAAATAATTGTGGACCAGTGTATTGTCTCATTAAAAAAAAAAAAAAGGTACCTGCTTTGATTTCATCTTTTGGCAGTTTATTTTATGCATTTATTGTTAGTTAATTAGAGTTCCTACATATTTGCCCTTCTTGCCTGATTGCCTTTGCCTTTTATAGCTACGGCGAGCTTTCCTTGCCTTTGCATTTGAGATGAGCTGAGATAGCCACCTACGGTGATTGCGTCAGTTCCCTTCATAATTTTTATTAATCCTCACTGAGGATTTTTTCTCCCTAATGAAAACTGAGGTCTCCTGTATTTCATTTACTTTTTTCATGTTCTCAGGATCATCTATCATTCTGGATAGTTTCTTATATCTGTTCTCCACTTTCTCAAGGTGGCTGGGATGCTGTTTTGAGTGTGTGGCCCTGCTAGAGCCATGCATACTGCTAGAATAATGCTCTCTGACTCATATGTGACAAAAAGGTCAGGTTTTCAAAGGCTGCAGGGCAATCATGCTGACCCAACTACTGTTGTGGGCTAGCCAGCTTGCTGACAGTGGAGCAGTTGAAGTGACATGCAGATGGCATAGGGGCATTGCTGCCTTTTCTGGTGTGACCATAGGATTTGGGGGATATGGTGATGATTATGATGATGCAACTACTGGGTTTTTTTTCTTACTGTGCTGTCAGAGAACATCCACCAGTATGTAATGAGGTGAAATAAGTGGATTTTGTTAAAAACTTGTAATGTGTAACTTCTAGACATTTTTTGTATAGCTGGAAGAGGTAAAGCAGCTGCAGTTCAAAATTCAGAATAGAAATCCTGAGTAGATTTAATTTTCCATTTAAATGACACCTAATAAAAAAGTAAGTGCCCATAAACTAGAAGGATTAAAAAACACAAAAATTTTTTAGTATTAGATCAGATTTCTTAATGTGTTCTCTGTTTATTTTATTAACAGATCAAAGGGGATACTTAGTGAGCTTTGAGTAGTTTGTAAGCATTTGTGTTCAAAATTTTATTGCATTGTTACATGGACAATATTCTTTCATTCTGGGATAATGAGGAAAGGACAAATCCTATCTTGCATCAGGCATAAATTAAAAAAATTGATAGACACATCTAAAAAGGAGGAAATAAGATCATTATGCATTTTTATATCGATCTGTAGAATTGCCAAGGAGCTGGTGTAGGTGACCTGTCTGTTTGTGGCCTTTTTGTCTGCTCAGAGGTATATGCATTGATTACCACCTTCCCCTCAGATGCTCTGGGCAGCACAGACCCTGTTTTCTGGTGACTTTGTCCAGAGCAGGAGGCAGCAGCCAATGTTTCTTATGTTCAGGAGCAGCATGATGCTCAGCTGTTGATCACCACAGGCCCCTATTTCACTCTTCCTTTTCCTTGCCCTATTCCTGGGCAGTGTAGGTGCCTCCATCTGAACATGGTTCATGGGGTTTCTGCCTGTGCTATGCTGACAGTGGGGTAGCCAGTCTGGTTCTGGGAGCATCCCTGCCCACTGGGGCTAAACAGGGACTCTGCTCCCTCTGCTGCTCCCCAGGAACAGGGCATGACCTAGGGGTTGGCTTGCAGAGCGCAAAGTCAGAGGGTGCTGCCTCCTGCATGCCTACATGCATGGCTTCAACCATGAGGGAGGGCCTCTGTGTTTGGGTTTGTGGTGCCAACAACATCCTGCCATTTTCACTAGAAGTCTCCTGATAGTGTGTATTTAGGTGAGAATCCTGAAAAGATCACTTACTGGGATGGGGGATATTCATAGGGATCTCTCAGCCCCTTGTACCATGTGCTAAAGGCTCACAGTGCTGCAGGAGGCATGGAAATAGTTGGGTTTGGGTGGGGGTTGTGTGGCTGCTGGGACAGGCAGGGTTCATGGGATGGTTGAACACCCCCGGCAGCTCCAGAACATTTCTTGTCTGTGGTGTGAGGGTGTGATCCCTGCAGGAGCAGTGCTTGGTTAGTATTTGATTTTTTTTGTCTGTAGAGGGTGATACTTCAGGGGGTGGAAAGGAGGGCTGTGTTTTGTGCTACCCTGGGTCACTCCCTTGTCCTGTGTGAGTTGGGAATCCCCTGGGACAGCACTTTGCACTGGCCTCCCTTCCTGACCTCAGTCTTGGCAAAGGCATGAGCATCCATTCTGTCACATAAATGTTCCAATTGATTTGGAAGTAAATTCAGAATAAGAGTGTCTAATTTCAGTAGATAAGTTAGAGATATCCCAGGAGTGGATTCATAAGATGTAAGACTCGTAAGGTGATTTCCCCTCTCCTCGACAGGACTCTTCTTAAGCTCAAGTGGACAGTGATTTCTTGCTAATCTAGCACAGACCATCTTACCTGAGTGCCTAGATCCAGGCTGAGAGCTACAACCTGCTTTCACCCTTGGTGGTAGCTCTGTAGGAAAGGGAGACTAACTGTAGAGGCAGCATCAACTGTGAAAGCATCCATAATGTCAGAAAGAAATTTCTCTTTACCATGTCCCAATACTTTTCTGGTAATGGAAGCTGAGATAAATATGCTTGCTTGCTTTGGTGGTTTTTAGTGGACCTACAGTATTCACTGAATTATTTGCCTGGTTTTGTTTTCCTGTGAGAGGATAATCTCATTTGTTGGTAAAACTTCATTAAAAATAAGATTCTAACAGTTCTTGAGCAGATTTTTCTTATCCTGCTGTGTTTGATCCAGTTTGCCTGGAGAATGACCAGCACAATATAGTTATTCTTTCTGTCCCTCTTGTCTGGTTGTCCATATAATGTTACTAGAATAATTATTTCTAGTGATACTTTATTGACAAGTTGTTTGAAAACTAAACTAATGCCATTCTTCTCATAAATATTTGCTTCATTAATTCCTATCATATAACAAATCAATTTGTATATGTTTAATTCAATGTAGATAAAGATAAATGATGAGTACAAGTACATGTAAGTTTAAAAAGTTTGAAATTCATTTAATGGATGTGTCTTTCCATCCTGAAGTCTATTGAATAAAAATGTAAATTAGTGTAGGTAAATCCTACTGCTAAATGCAGTTTTACTTGCTTTTTCTTTTCCTTGCAGTAAGCACTGAAAGCATGAAGGCATGGGATTTAAGTGTATTTTTGTTCTGAAAAGAAATACTTTCTGTTTTGAGGAATACTTTTATTAGGGTAACTGTTGTATCCTTGACAATATGCATGCACATTTTAAAGCTGTTTTGAAATAGAGCATTTTCTAATTTAGTAATGAATAGCACTGTAGGGTCTTACATACTGCTTTGATTCAATTTTGGGAAATGTGAGCTAACCACTTTAGGTATTTCAAAGCACACTGTATTCTTTAGAGTTGCATAATATAAACCAGTGTCAGTAGATTCTCTGAATGCCTGAATCTGTCCTTTTGAAGGCATTTGCTATTTATTTCAAAATAAAAGGGTTACCGCAGAGGCACCTGGGCTTGTGAGGAAGAAAAGGGATGCTGACACCTGGCAGATAGTTTCCTGGCGACATAACGGGGTCTAAAATATTGAGGTGGACAGTGCTTCTTTGAGGTAGCGTGTACTCCATGCTGTGCTGCATGCTTTAGAGCTACGCCTGACTTTTGCCTGCGACAGCTCCGGTGCTGTGAGCTATTGGAGCCGCGCGTCGCTTCAGGTGTGCTCCCAGAGCCTGCAAAGAATCAAAGCATCTTGGCCAGGCGGCAGTCTGCCCGATGACCTTTTTCGCATGGAGCTCGATGATGGGTTGTGAAGGGGAGAGCTGGTTACAGTCAGGACTGGGGGGACCTGCCGTGGCGTGACGGCAGGTTCAAATCAAACCCAATAGTTGCTTCTTGTACTTTCTTCCCGTGTCCTGCCAGCTTGCTGTATGGCTGCCACAACGGTAACCCTGTGAGTGGCTTGATTGGTGAGGATTTACATGTGTGCTAATTAGAGTGGAATAAATGATTGGCTGTTTGCTGCATCGCCATAAAGGGTGCCCAGATGTACACACTACGTGAACATAATGTGCACGGGCATGGCGCATCAAAGTTTGTCAGCTGCATTACCTCAGCAGGCTTAGGGCCTGTCGGAGAGCATTTGCTGATAATTGTCCCCTATGATTTAGTGTCTGACTTGGTGAAAGTGAAGGACCTCAAAGTACTGTCTTGGCAAGGGAATTTCTGATCATTTAACAAAAGTAATAAATGAGCTAAAATCTGTCAAATGAGGGTGAAAAAAGAATTTAGAGCTAAAAGGAAGCAGTCTGAACTGAAGAATTCTGCATGCTTGGAAATAGTTTGGAACATAACACTAACTAAGCATCAAATTAGCTGCTGCAATTAACAATAGACACTGAACAGAGTGTTTAATTACGCTTAATTTGTTGTGATACAGCACAAGTCTTCAGTTATGAAAATCCCCCAGATGCCCAAGTATCCCCTGTATAGCTAAAATGCACTAGACTTTGCACACTTGGCTAATTTTACCAAAGGAATACAGAACATTCCTTTTCATTTTAAAAATCTGCTTTAAATGAAGGAAAAATAAGTTTATCTTTAGAAATGATCATTCTTTTCAAATCTCTCTTAAATGAAAAAAAAAATCTGGGTTATGTCTTTTTTCATTAAAATATATAATTAAGACAAAACCCCACACATATCGTATTTATGCACAAAAATCAGTAATATCTGATTACTTTGACAAGTAATTTTGTACTTACATGGTCACAATATTGATAATGTATTAATGTACAATGATTAAATGGTTAAGCTGCCATATTAAAGTTATGAGCAGGAACATTTATCCAACATAGCTAAGCAGGAACAAAGACTGTCCATTTACAGATGGCATTATTCAATCTCTGAACTGCTCAAAGATGTTAGCATTACAGCATTGATTCTGAGCACTGATACTGTGCCTCACTCCAATGACCCAATAGAGTTAAGTGATAAGGTTAAGTTAATTACTGTATCTGTGCTATACAGCTTCCACATGATTACTGCTGAGAAAGATAGTGGTTCTTCTTGCTTTAATTAAGCAAAAGAGAATGAAAAGATATAATTGGTTTTTATAATAATCCTGTCTTATATCACTATCAACAAGCGTCATGTGCTTTTTCTACAACTTTGTTTCATGAATTCCTAGCAGCAAAATTTAAACAGTAGACTGTAGAACTAAATTATTTAAATCCCTGTCCTAAAACAGTGTCAGCTGAAGAATTAAATAGTTAATAGCTGTACTAATACTTCTGTAGCACCAAAGTGCCTGTGACAGTAAAATGTGTACTGTCTATGAAGAATCCATATTTGACAGTTAAAGACCATCTGCCATTTTTAAAAATTTCCATTATTCCATTATTATATTTTAATAAATATTTTATTTTTGTTTATCAAATGGCAGTACTGTGGTTTTAATGTTGTTTTGTGAACAAGAGCTTTAATAGTACTTTATTTTAAATTTGCTTATTGGTTGTCAAAAATTGTTGCCTTTGGTTTGAAGGTGAAAGGGAGTTGTAAAGGTTTCAGAAATAAAGTCAAGCAGTCCCCTGTAGGATAATACTATTTATTTTTCTTTCCAGTCATGCATATAATAAAATATATGTATATTGTGAGGTGTACAAAAGCAGTTTTACACTGAAAATAATGAATACAGATGCAAGCTGACAGTGAAAGAAGAAGAGAGACAGTAGGTACGTTTTAGTCCTTCATGTGTTAAGCCCTGGTTCTGTGAACTGTTTTGCATAGGTAATTCCATGTCTCTGTATTGAGCTCTGCTAGCTCTCACAAGTTTACAATGATTTGCCCATGCAGACAAGATTATTTTGCCCTATCTTTGCTTATGTAAGTAACCTCATAACAACTGCTTCAGGTTCTTGCCATTTTCCTAAATGTTGCCTCCCTAGCAGGAAGGGAACACATGTTGCCTTTCATTGTTGCTGCATTGCCACATTGTTGGTATTTAGTGAGCTGCAGAATTTTGCTTTCTCATTGTGTTTTGGTTTTTAAATAGAATTGTGATGTGTCAAATATATTGTAACAGTGCTGATAAAGATTGTTAGATTAAAAATAGCAGTGCCTGTTTTCTAATTTTTCTCGACACGAGGGAAAACTTTTTATTACTTATTCTGTAAATAGATATGACTTTAAAACTTCATTGAACAAAAGAAAATTTGAGAAAAGAAGTTCCACGCTGCATATACAAATTTTTAGCAAAGTAATAGTACTATGAATATATTTTAATATTATTATTTTATTCACATTAGTAAAGTTTTATCTCCTTAGCAATGACTTGATTGCAAATAGGATGCACTGAGATTAAAATTGTGGTGCTGGAGATTTTAAAAGCTTCTTGATACCCTGCCTATGGACAACCTCCTCCTATTTTGTAGCTACACAGAGTTAATTGGATAGTGTTCCATTTCTATAGAGGACTTGTATGCAATGGTATGCTGTTCCTTACTTCTTTCTCTCTGTAATTTTAATTTCTTATTCTTGACAAAAATATTTAGGTGAAGCAATAAATGGTTAATATTATAAGTAAGAGGAAAAAACAACTATATCCAATATTTGTGGTATTCTTTTTTGATAGCAAGTGTGTTTAGATGCTTGTTTTGTGTTTATGAAAACACTGTAGAGCTGCTGTTGCAGAACCTGTATATGAATAGAGAGAATCTTCTGTGTAGGGTTCTGTGGCTGCCATGCAAGGAGATCAGGGGAAGAAAGAGGAAGAGGTATTCCAAGTTATCAAACTCTAACATTTATAAATATTTTCAGAGTAGTTAAGGGTCTTGTTCATAAGGAAAGCACTAGGATTTGGATGAGAATAGGGTATGAAGTAACATGTGAACTGTTTTAAAAAATCTTATTTGATTTTGTTTGTAGTTAATTCCATGAATTTTAAAATCTCAGACTCAGGATTTATTGGACCTTTTCATGCATTACCTCTCTACTGGTCTCTGCTCTCATTCTCTGAAGAGAAAACTGAAGTAAATAATCACTCTTGATTTAAAAGATATACTAAAGAATGTGCTAAGAAATTATATATGTGGCTCAGTCAATATTAAGGATTGGATGAGAGAAGAGTCTGAAAAATCAGGGTGTTTTGTGGCTTGGAGGTGCCTGTATTTTCTTGTTCGGTGGGTGAACTGAGGATTTCCAGCTCTTTGCCTGTCAACCTGATGTCTTTTGTCAGCTCTGTAGTCAATTTTTTAAAAGGCTCTTGACATTTATTGCAAACAGATACAATGACAATTGAAACATTTTCTTCTTATTCTTTTGTCTTAATAAATGTATTCATCTGGAAAGCAGAATTTCTTTTTCTCCTCACTTGAGTGTTACAGTTTGCATTGGTGATGGGAAAGTAAAGCAATTGTGCAGAAAATGAAAAAGCATTTTATGAGAAAGAATGCACTGAGAATTTCTGATTTCTCCATGTACAGTAAATATTTTGAAATGTAAAGAACATCCCAACTTCTGAATTCTTAGTAAGTCTTCAGATAACATAAGCACAGATACAGAAGGCAGCAGACATTATGTGTTTCATAACTGTATCTGCTCTCTCTCTTGCTGTTTGATTGCACAGACAAATTGACAGTGATGGACATTACTCATGCTTAATTATTTTTAAAAACATTTCTAACATTTAATGACTCTTAGGAAGAGAAATGAACAGGGGACAGTTTCAGTCTTCATGACAAGTGAGCCTCCGTGTCCCTTCAGTACTTTGACATGCAGTGTAATACAGCAGAGCTAACAGCTGTGAGTAAGCAGAGCCCATACAGCATTTCTTTCCTGACATATGATGGGTTAGCACAGTGTAATAATAACAATATTCTTTAATTATGTTCTTCTTAATGTATCAAGATGTTTACATATTTCAGCTGAGGTGGTGCTTATTTCATTAGGTCACATTGAGCAAAAGCAGCTTGTAAAGTTGCTTTCATATGTCAATGTAATGATAAAATGAGTTTGAGGCCTTTATGATCAAGAACATTTTCTGCCTCTTTTTAATGATATAGAATAGTAATGACCTGCAGTTTCATTTATTCTTGGAAAAAAATATAATTGCAAAAATTAACTTGTCATACACCACAGCTCAGCAAAGTTACTTTCCTATAAGTGTGTGGTCACAGTATGTTTTTTTGCAATTCAGCATCTGGCTCTGTGGGGTACTGATGGCTGCTATGAAGTAAAGTACCAGGGTGAGCAATTAAATGTAAAGTGACAGCATAAAATATGATCATTACAGTTATACAAAAGACACATTTATGAATTTTGCAGATAACTGTCATTTTTTCTACTCATATTTGCTCTTTCTTTGTTAGCTTAATATTTCTCATGCAATTCATTTTTTTTTCCTTCTAAAAAGTGAACAATGCCTTTTTAATTATCCTGACACTTGTTTGTGTCTTTCTTATTTGTCACATTTGAAGGCTAATGATAACTCTTTCACTTTGTTCTGACACTATACTTTCAACTTCATTTCAAAATCAAGGACTATTTTTTAAATTAACATGAAGGTTGCATGATTAGGTTAGAATTTCTTATGGAAATCAGTTTGTGTAGTGTTGATCAGATAATGTGCTGCACCTGAAAGAAAGATTATCTGTGTTCAATTCTCAGGGGCTAGCAGGCAATGTTTTGAAGTTTGCTTTTTGAATTTAGCTTGTGTTTTGTCATTGAAGAGAGAAGATTGGTCATGATAGAAGTTATTTAAGCTATATTAGGTATCAAAAATACTGTATAGATCTTTCTCCGTGTGTTTTCTTTGCAAATATCTGTTTCCATACTAGAACAAGAATCCTATTTTTTCTATTTTGGGTGGGAGTTGTGTTATGTTCATAAGAGTTATATTTATATACACACACTATATATATGTAATTGCATAGGATACTGAAAATGATAGTACTTTCTACCAATATATTTTGGATATAGTGAAGAAAAGGGAAAAAAAAAAGGAAAAGGAAAATGACCACAAAATTGTAACATTCCAGAGAATCCTAGCAATGCAAATAAACCCATTGTATTGCTGTTCTGACACTCTCACTTTTTATTCAAAAGCACTTACTGGTTTCTACTGTTGCCACAAAGGACATTGCAGCAATGCATAGCTTTATGTGCAATTTCCAAAACCTTGGCACCCAGCAAGGGACAGGGGAGCAAAAGTTCTTTCATCCTCTTTCCCACAGAAGTCATAACCTACTTCCAAAACCTCATTAAGGATGGCAGTCATCAAGATTTCTGAGCAAAAGGCATCTGCTTACTGTGTATTTAAAAAGCAAGCAAAACCTAGCACTAATGAGTAATTTTTTATGTTTGCTCTCTCTAGAAAGCAAGGTGCTCTTTCCTTCCTTTTCTCTCATACTAGCTTTTCTTAAATGCATGTATCACCCTGGAGAGCACGTGCCTTGTAAAATTACCAAATGCTACTTAAATGTCTGAATGGGAGAGGCAGTGTTTGTCTTGGAAGTCCCTCTCTTCCCAGCTGCCTTTGACAGGGAGGATTAACAGAGACCCTGGTGTTCGGGAGAGGAGGGGCAGTGGGGTTTGGGGTAGGGGTGGCTGGGCTGCAGTCCAGCCTTCACCTGGGGAAGGTCCCTTCACCACCACAGGTCAGGAGGAGGCAGAATTCCATTATGTTCAATGGGAAATGTGAGATGGTTTAAGCAGCCCTCCCCTCAATTAAATTGATGGCACAGTAACCTGGCATTGATTCCATGGTGATAAGGGAGATGACCCCACTTAAGACTGTGTAGGAAAAAAATGATAGGAGCAGAGACTGTAGTTCTCAGTCAGCATTATGCGTAGAAATGGATGGTACACAGAATTTAAAGGGCTGGGTAACTCAGACTGGAAATACTCGCTTCACTGAGACCTTTCCTGTTATAAAAACTCTTCAGAGTTGACTGGCTTTTAAGTAGCAATTTGAGATGGAGATGGAGATTTAAGAATCTTGGAGCATTTCTATTTAGAGCACCTATTGTGTAATCTCCACAGTCCCGTAGCATAGAGAAAGGTTTGTGATAAAAAGAATTGGAAATTAAAAGGGATAATATCTGTGGCAGACAGTCTCAAGGGGATTCAGTATCTCTCAAGCAAATATGATTCCAATATAAGCTTCTCAACTGAAAATGTTATTAGGTACAAATAAGAGCTAATTTTTTACAGTTTATGTCTCTGGGAATATGAAATGGAAAACAGGTGAAGAGTCAGAATTAATTAAGAGAGAGGAGGAAGAGCTAGCTATCCTAGCATCCTTTAAAATCTAAAATGCCATGAATACCAAAGAATGTTGTGGTAAAGATGGTGCTGTGATGAGGAAGAGGTGGGATTGCTGTAGCTGGGTAACCTCCATAGGTTTGGAAAACTTGGCTGTAATGTGCAAAGCTGTTTTGTTTACAATGTGGGTTTAGGTACTCAGCTTGGGGTAGATTAAAAGTCTTTAGGAAAAACTTGTTCTGATTATTATTATAAAGGTGGATTTGTTGTCTAAGCACCATACAACCATGTAATAGCTCCTTCTATGTTTGGGTGAGATCTGATAAAGCCATGGAGGAAGCAGCTCCTGTAAGAAAATTGCTTCCTGGTTTCTAAGTTACAGGTTAGCTGTTGTATAAAGTGCTGCTTAGAGTGGTTGCTATTTGAAAAGGAACTGTTTGTCTGTAGTCACATGGAGCAACAACTGATAAAAACCCCAGAGAAAGTCACATAAAAAGAAGCAAAAAACATTTTCCTGTGCTGTAAGCAACCAATTTTGTGCTAATCTGAACTTGGACAATATTGCTATGTAATACTACAGAATACTTTTTCAACTGCTTTCTTTTTCACTGGCATAGCTTTTACTAAGGAAAAATAAATCGTTAACTTTTATGGTGCCTCAGAAGTCTTAACCAAGTGTTACTGATACAGGCATGTCTACAGAAGTGTCTTTAGCCCAGCAGATTTGAAAGGTGTGAACTTGTCTGTTCATCTTTGTGAGGTGTTAATTCAGATGCCCAATGATGATGGTTTGAATGTCAATATTGTTAACTGCTCTGTTATTCATGGGCATGAAAGGAGAGGGAAGACAGACTCT
This sequence comes from Lonchura striata, assembly GCF_050655825.1. Classification (NCBI taxonomy): domain Eukaryota; kingdom Metazoa; phylum Chordata; class Aves; order Passeriformes; family Estrildidae; genus Lonchura; species Lonchura striata. Next base: position 99,260,552 of record NC_140704.1, on the reverse strand, counting down.
TCTGCACAATTAACTGAACTGACATCTCTCTTTGGTTTCACAAAACTTAGCCCCTGGAAGATAGTGCTGTCTCCTGTATTTTCTTTCCGCATTTCAGGAAGAGTGAAGCATAAGCTGCCTTGCAAGGGCCATCAGTGTATGTGATTTTCTGACAGCTATCATCCGTTAAGAGCACCATTATCTACTTAGAGAAATACTTTAATTAGGTGACTTGCAAAATAAGCTCTGCCTATCCAGTGGGTTTGTAGAGAGATTTTGAGAACCTGCTCTGTCCTTCCATTTTAACATGGGTGCCAATTGCTAAAAAGATGAGTCCAAAAAAGAATAGGTTTAGAGTACCCATTTTATTTCCTTCTGATTTTATTTATGTCTTTTAAGTTCAATACATTTCTGGCTAAACACATAGAGGCTTGCATCATTCTCTTGCCTAGGATCTTACCTCCTTGAGAGCACATGTTGTTGAGTAGGTATAATGGGCCTCATCATTTAACTTTGAAAAGACAAGAATATTGCAAGTATAGCCTTTTTATATTGTTATAGAGAAGCTAAATGTTTACTATAAGTCTTTTACTTTTCATTTTCTGTTTTCAAAAACTTCCACTGTCCAAGAGAAAATATACATTAAAGACAGCCGCTGCCTCTGCATCTCCTGCACAAATGAAAATGGCATAATTCCAAGGTTTTCAGTGTTGTATATAAAAGGAGAATTACTATACTGCACACAGAATATATCAGCTGAGGAGAATGTGACCATAATGAGGAAACAAAATCAAAGAAGTCGCAAAGTTCAAAGAGTGAAAACCATGTGCTAAATAGTGCTGGTAGATGTCTTGCATTTTTTCATCTGCCACATTGCTCACAAGCTACCTGAAATATGGGGCTCTGGAAGAACAATATTTGAAATGTTTTGTTTTGTTAGTACTGGTATAAGCAAGTAGGGGAAAGGAAGATGCAATGGTATTTTTAAAGCATTTGATGAAGTTAACAAACATGCCAGAAGTTCAATACCCCAGTACAAAGAGAGTCCTGCCATTGGGTAAAGATGTCCTAGTCGTGAATAACTTAATTGCCAACATGGCAATGGCCTCATTCACTTTGGTCATTTGTGGCTTTCCCTCTTCTTAGAATATTCACTACCAGCGAAAAAGAAGACTAAATGGTTTTATTTTTTCATTTGATAAATGAGGGAAAAATAATTAGTTATTATGATTATGAGACATACCTTGCGTTTAACATCACTGTTTAGTATTCAAATAGCTTTTTAAAGGAATCTTCAGCTTTCAGAAGAACCTAGGCAGGTTAAAAATGATTGCTAACACAGTCTTTTGGCCTGCAATAAGCAAATGTAGTTCTGTCTCAAATATGTCTGTATTTGTGCTTATTATGAACATTTCTCTGCCACTGGCCAAAGCTATCTAAGTGACTGGATTGATTAATGACAGCATACGTTTTTGTTATGTAGAATGTGGACATGAATAAGGTAAGATTTTGTATATGTTTATTAAATTAGTTGAGCTTTAACAAAGGTGACTTGGAAGGTGTAAGCTCCTAACAGTTGTGTTAGCTCAGCTGATGGTTTGTTCATATCTTCTTGCTTTAGGTTATCAGTTTTGTTTAGTGTGGTTGTGCCTATTTTAGAGTAACTACTCTGAAAGGCAAAGAAGGCACAGCCTTTGCCACAAGGAGTTTGCATTTAACAGACAGACAAATTAGATTCCAAGATTAACCTGTGCCCATGTAACAGGTTAAAGCCCTTACAAATTAGTGCCCTGGACTGCTGCCAATTCACACATGTGATTGGCTCTTGTGTACTTAAACTCCAGTCGCTAAGAATGGCAAAAAATTCTGTTTTAGTATCGATGGTGCTTTTGCTTATTGCCAGAGAAGATAACAGTGCTGCAAACATAGCCTAGCTGCTCCCCCGTACTGCTTTTTAATCGAGAAATTCTATAGATGAATGATGATAATGGAGGATAGTGCAAAATGCCAACTGTCTTGTCCATTTTGCACATGACAGTGGTGTCTGGTACAGTGGTGTTTCATTAGGAAGGATGGCCCCGTGCTCTGATACTTGTAGTGTGCGGGCTGAGGGCATCCACTCATTAATGAAGCACTAAGAGCATCTCCACCTTAGCATTCAGCATAGCAGGGATGTGAAGGTATATAAGGCTTCTTGTGGAACTGAGAGCTAATTCTGGGTAGAGCCAGGATGCAATTGGATGTTTTAATTTCTTTGCTTTGCAAATGAAGGAAATGAAAATATTAAACTAGAATGACATGCTATATTAATGCTTTGCAGTGTATGGCTAAAAGAAGTGTTCTAATGCATAGAAATAAAGGATTTTTGTTCTGTTTGCTGTTGCACAATTATAGCTGGGCAGGTTTCTACCTCACTGAATTTATGTTCTGAGAAAGACTGAAATATAGTAAACTCTGAATTTCTAGATTACAGCCCTATAGCTGTGGAAATTGTTCCTTTCTTTTTGATAGATGTCACCACTATTCTTTATAATCTGGTATGTATATATAATGTGATAAAGTGTGTGTTATAGTTACACATACCTGGCCTGCCTCTTTTCAAGTGCCTTGAGAATTCCTATTAAATGATTCTTCTTTTGTTTCATTAATTTGGAATTAAATTTTCTGGATTTTGATACCTGCTTTACTTTGAAATGTGAGTATCTGTTTTACACAGACTTACTTTTGAGTATTTTTAAGGTGAAATGTTTGGATTTCTCATTAAAACTGAAAATAAGTTTGAAACATACTGCAAGTTTTGTAACTCTTCAGCAAGATGATTCTGAACAGTGCAATGGGTTGTGATTTCAAAGGTAATTGTGCTTTTGCAGTTTTCTAAGCACTAGGTGCCTGATTTTACAACCTTATTAATGTCATTTAGTGTGCTTTTTGGTTTGTATTTGCACAGTAGCTGTGTGATAATGTCATTACAGAGTAATAGGTTCTAATAGCAAATGATCAATTTTTGTGAGTATTCTCCATAGCATTTTTTGTTGGCACAATCAATATTTCTGTTGTTTTAACAGTGAATGTGTAAGGAATCATGTGTCAAAAACACTCGGCTGAAGGCCTTGCAGAGACAGGATATACCTTCAAGTATAGTAAAAAGGCTTGGTCCCACTGGGGTGATGGGGTTGCAGCACCGCAGCACTGCTGGATCTTTGGGAAATAAGTGTAAGCTGCTGCTGCTATAATAAGAAATGTGATCATGCTGTCATGGTTGGTGAGGCTCTAGAAACCAGACAGGGAATGGTCCCGTAACAGAAAATAGAGGATTTTTTGGTTCCATAGATTATGTCATAATCCTCAGTTGTACTTTGTATTTCAAATTAATACTCTGTTTTCAAGATCACATGTCTTAGCAAGACCCTGGAGTTGCACATACTACAGTGGTAAGTAGTTTTAAGGGCAGGAGGAATTTAGAGCCAACAGTGAGTTTAACTTCAGGCCAGCAAGGTAAAACCCATGCTAACAGAAAGAAGGGAGCTTGTTAGACAGACAGGAATGGGAACAACCACTGAGTTACAATTAAAGTGCTGTTGGCTTGTTTAAGGATGGAGGCATCTGTCAAGCAGTCTTCTGTTTGAAAGCCCTGAGAAATCATACAAAATAAACTGTCCCTCGTTAACTTGATTTGTGCTCTTTCTGTGAGAGATGTGTTTTCCTTGTTTGTGTGAGACAGAATGATCTGATTTCCTCTATGCATAGCTCGAATATTGTGAAATTGCATATCTGATTTAGGATAAAATAAACCTTTTCCAATTAATAAACCTGCGAATAGGTCAACTTCAAAGACAGCATCATAAAACACCCACAAGTGGCCATTAAATATTTATGGACTGAGCATTTGTTAGAATTATCAATGGGTATCATAGATTTGAAAGGCTGTATCCCCATGAATAAACTACGATATTAAGCATTTGTAACCACTTTATAATTAAGGATACTTTTAAACTAGACTTCTGGTACTTTCTTTGTGGGTATTAGACTGTTGGAACTGTACAGTGTGGTCTTCTGGGTAGGACAGTGTCAATACAGGTGTGTCATAAAAAGAAGGAAAAACAAGCTAATGTCTTTTTAGACAACAGAAAATAAATTAGTAGAGAGAATGAACACTCAAGGGAGGTAACAGCCCAGCTCCAACTAAAACATCAGGCACCTCTGTCATTTCTTTTAATTGTTTGGACTTCAAATCTTAGGACTTAAGTTTGGAGACAGGTTCTGAATATTGTCTTTCTTTTAAGGCTATTATTTGTAGTGTAACTAATGACTTAGGACCTTATAAAAATCAAGGTCCTATGGGATGAAAATAGGATAAACCAAAACCTGCCTCTTCTAAAGCAGAGACTTGTTATGACCACAGCCTTTGAATGGCTGTGAAACTAAAGCTGATCTGATCTTGTGTGGTTGCCAAAATTTGGTGTTATCCTAACCACAGAGCCTTATCTCTTAACTCTTGTTTGTCAAACGTGTTTTTTGAAAGCTCTAACATAATTTGGATGAGCACGAAATTAGTTTTTAGGCTAAAAAGAAATTAGCCTCTGGTTACATCAGTGAGCTCATCTTGTGGATGGCCAAGTAAGAAGCATTTGGGATGCAGGTAAGGCAGAGTGTGCAGGAAAGGGGCACAAGAAAGAGCTCAAGTGCCTTGTGAAATGCCAGGCTTTCTGAAGGTGCTACCTTTGGAATCTCAGGTTCCTCATTTGAGAATAAGGCTGCATTAGCAGCAACACTGAGGAATGATTTGGTTGGCTTCAGGCTTGTGCCAATGACATAAATAAAGACACTTGTTGGCTTTGGAACAGGAAGTTCCATTGGAATATGAGGAAGAACATCTTTACTGTGCAGATGCCTGCACACTGGAAGAGACTGCCCAAAGAGGTTGTAGAGTCTCCCCTCACTGGAGATCCTCAAGAGCTGTCTAGATGCAAACCTATGCAATGTGCTTTACGACAAGCCTGCCTGAGCAAGGAGGTTGGACCAGATGACCCACTGTGATATCTTCCAACGTGATCAATTCTGTGATCCAGTATTTAAAATCCTGGTGCCTGGTGAACAGTAACTATGGGCCTGCCCTCTCTGCTATAAAGCACCCTTCTGTCACTGTTGGAGATGTGTGTCTAAGTTTTAGGAAGCAGGGCATGTATGTGCTTCCAAGTATTTTCACCATTGCCTCTGTGTGTAATGGTTCCATTTGTTTGAATGTTGTGCAGTGCCTGTATATGTGTGCATATATATATATGCATATTTATGTAGTAAATTAATATAAAAATGATCAACTTTCTCCTCTCTTTTATAAAATAGGCAGTTTAACAAATTAATTATTTCCAACCTATTCTGAAACTTTAAAAAGCCCATTTTTTTCTGGCTTAAAACAAGAAATAGTTACCATGTTGTCCTGTAGATCTCCTGGAAAGAGAAGAAGTTTTAGAAAGGGGTGGTTTCTTTTTTATATTCTTTTAATCTCCTGTCCGAATTCTGAGATGCAGCAAGCTTAGTCACCTCCTTTTTATTTGGTGGTGTGTGCTTATTCTTTTTCATGATCACACTCTGGTTTTGGTGTTCCACTTAGGGATTTTCTTTTTTTTCCTCTTTATTTTCTTTTTGAATATATATTCTTGTAAACTGTTTTGTCTGTTAATGGAGTGTAAGCTCAGCATCGATTGAAGGTCGACTGTTTTAACTTCTAGTGAAAGTCCTAAGCAGAGTTTATATTGCTCTTATTACTGCTTGTACAAAGTGTTTTTTGAAAACAGTGCATGCTATCAGATATTCATCAGTTCCGGGAAAAAGTGCTAAGCTAAATGAATGCTGAAGAATGTGGTTAATATGGAGGAAAAAATAGGAATCCCTTTTGAATGTTTTGTGATCAGTGAGGTTGTATAGTTAAAATAAGTTTGTATTTTAAACTGGTTGTGTCAAGGTTCTTGCATTTATATAATAATAATTCTTGTTTGAAGTTGAATGCCTTTTTATAAATAAGAATGTATAACAAGGGTTGTGGTAGAGATCTTTGGCCTTTTTGCCCATAGTTACAGGGATATAAAACTATTTCAGTTCTCTGTATATGTTAGTAAATTACCAGCAGTACAGCATTTTAACTGTAGCAATAGCAACATATCAGTGAGCTCAGGCCTTTGCATTAGGGGCAGTACAAATGATACAGTGTCCTTGTAACCAAACACAGCAGGCTCACATGCTTTAAGAAGAATAAAATCTTAGATGTATGGGAAAGTATGAAACTTGCTTTTCCTTTTGCAAAGGGGTGTAGGTAGACAAAAGCATGATTTGCATCCTGCCTTCTGTTATAACTCAGTAGCCCCAGTGTGTCTGAATGGCATGTGTCACCTGCCATCCTAGTTAATAACCTGGATGACCTGAGCTGTCCTGCCTGCTGATCCACCTGGGTGTGTGTCCAACGCCGCTGCCCAGGGCTGCCTGCGGGGGAATGTCTTACTGCGAGTGTTTGTGTTTGTCTAAAGAGGGAAGTATTTAAGCAATAACCAGATTGGAGACATTTGAGGGAAGGGGGCTGGGTGATAAAATCTTAATTTATAATCCTGTGCTATCTTCAAAAATAATGTGGTCAATTTGATTTCTCCTGTTCTAATGGTCTTTTACTGTCTTACGTATTTTGTTGGTCCTATCAATCTTTACAATTTTAGTAGCTTATTGTGCATTATTCTTTAGAAAAAATGGAGCAAATCAAAAAGACCCCCAACTCCTCCTACATTTTTTGAACTTCTCCATAGATGTTTTTGTTATTCCATTTCTAATTTTTAGAATTTTTTATTTCTAACGTTTTTTTGACATTGTAGCTTAATATTTTCAATCTGTTCAATATTTAAAATGGGTAATTTTGAAATGTTTTGAATAATTAAACCAATTAAATTTTTAATCAATTTAATTTTAAACTTTATGTTTAGGTCAATTTAAACATTGAACCATTTCAAAAGTTAAGCAAGATTAATTGTTTATTTAATCAAAAATTATGGTTATCAAATAAGATTTAGGATTGATTTTGTTTGCATTTTATTCTTCTCTTAGACTTTCAAAAGTTGAACTGCTAAAAATAATCAATCAAAATATTGATTTTAGGTCACACTATTTTTAATAAGATAAAATAAGAAAGGTAATTTAATATCATAAAATGCAATTTTAAATTGTGATTTTTAATGTTAAGGTGACTCATGTACATTATTAGCTTATTAAAAAAAGCCTGAAATGCTTAAGTAACAGTAAATTACAAAATGTAATAAAGCTGATGCTTTCCTTTTAGACTTAAGTGTTCAAAAATTTGAAGCATCATGGCAACAGTAAATCCCTCTATGTTCCTTATGATTAAAAATTTAAAAGTTTTATTTTCTTTCCATTTAGGTTTTTTCCCACTTTAAAAAATATATATATATATATTTAGTTCTTCTCAACTGCATAGCCTTATCTGTACCATTGCTTTCCTTACTTTTTATTTTATAATCCTTTTATCAAGTGTACCTGAAACAAATATTCACATCAGAGAGTAAGAGTAAAAATGCTTCCTGCTTGCCTTGACACACTTCCAGCATTTCTGCAAGGAATTTACATTAGAAAGTTGTAAGTCCTGGCACTTGCTGAGTTAAAACAAAATGGGGAAAAAAAAACTTCCTTTGAATCAAAGTCAGAAAATATCTTGAAATTTAAGGAGGAACATCTCTTTGTCTGAGAAAGTGGGCTGAGAAAGTGTGGTCTTCCATCGTTAACCACATGGGCTTTATGCTTGATTAAGGCCATAGTAATAAGAACAAAATTGGCACGGAGGAAAAAGAGATCAATCCATGGATTTCAAGGCCGTGCAAAGCTTATGGTAGTTTGGAAAGATGCTCTTAAAAACGCCCCCCCTGCAGTCCTTTCTGCCTTCCTGACAAAGAGCCAGGAGTCTGGGATTTCCACTGCTTTTTTACAGTGTGCAAAGTCACGTCAGCCGTTCTCGGAGATTTTTGATGCGTGGATGTCTCCTGTCATCCCCAATCACGGTCGTACTCTTGAGCCAGGCCTATCGAAACTGAACTCTGCTGCTTTGCTGCAGGTCAGCTTTCATGGACAATTAGTGTTGTAACAGCACTTTGGTCGCAAGTTGTCGTGAGTGTTTATCATAAAGGCATCATCCCGGGGTGGATCAGCAGTGATCGGCGAGTCTCCTGCTTTGCGAAGCATCTCCCGCTCGCCTTTTCGTGGGTGCCGGTCAGGTGACGGCTCCGCCGGGGCTCCCTGCCGGCTGCGGCAGCGCCGCCCGCGGCTCTGGGTGCGCTGCCCGCCCGCTGCCCGCGCCCCTCTCAGTGACTGCCAGCTGCCCGCGCCCCTCTCAGTGACTGCCCGCTGCCCGCGCCCCTCTCAGTGACTGCCCGCTGCCCCTCTCAGTGACTGCCCGCTGCCCGCTGCCCCTCTCAGTGACTGCCCGCGCCCCTCTCAGTGACTGCCCGCTGCCCGCGCCCCTCTCAGTGACTGCCCGCGCCCCTCTCAGTGACTGCCCGCTGCCCCTCTCAGTGACTGCCCGCTGCCCCTCTCAGTGACTGCCCGCTGCCCGCGCCCCTCTCAGTGACTGCCCGCTGCCCGCGCCCCTCTCAGTGACTGCCCGCTGCCCCTCTCAGTGACTGCCCGCGCCCCTCTCAGTGACTGCCCGCTGCCCCTCTCAGTGACTGCCCGCTGCCCCTCTCAGTGACTGCCCGCGCCCCTCTCAGTGACTGCCCGCTGCCCCTCTCAGTGACTGCCCGCTGCCCGCGCCCCTCTCAGTGACTGCCCGCTGCCCCTCTCAGTGACTGTCAGCTGCCCCTCTCAGTGACTGCCCGCGCCCCTCTCAGTGACTGCCCGCGCCCCTCTCAGTGACTGCCCGCTGCCCCTCTCAGTGACTGCTCGCTGCCCGCGCCCCTCTCAGTGACTGCCCGCTGCCCCTCTCAGTGACTGCTCGCTGCCCGCGCCCCTCTCAGTGACTGCCCGCTGCCCCTCTCAGTGACTGCCAGCTGCCCCCGCCGCGGCGGCTCTGACAAGGATGGGAACAGCGATCTGCCCGCTGCTGGCCGCCCTGCCGGGATTGACACCTCTGACGCTGCGCGAGGTGCCTGCTCCAGCAGTATGCGGGAGCAAACCAATAAATCTTCAAAGTCACTCCACTTATTGCGACTTGATTGCTCCCCCACCCCACCCCCCCACCCCCCATCGCCATGGAAACAAATACCTCACTTTTATTATTTGTGGGTTTTACTTTGCACTTTTATCTCAAAAGTCCACATTATTTAGAGATCTTCCAAATGTGTTCCCGAGCCACCCTCTTTACTTAATGGCACACAAGCTTAGCTGTGACTAATGCTACTTTCTTGCTGGACAGATGTATTTTTCAATATTTTTTATCCCTTGAAATATCTCTAAGCACTTTTAAGAACAAGGCCAAATAGAAGTTTTTTGATGCTGCAGATAAGTAGTATTTTCATTTTATGGTTGAAAAAACCCAGAAGAGTCCACTGTACAAGTCTTACCTCCTGTGGAACTGTAGGGAATGTTGCTGTTTTCAGTGCTCTCAGAATTGGGTCCAGAATGATTTACCCACAAACAGGTGGGAAGCGAGGAAAAGAGTTGGTGTTTTATTGTTTTGTCTTTATATTAATGTTGTCTTTTGAAATTTTTCTTTAGTCTTATGTGTTAATAATTTTAGACTTTGATACTAATTTTTTTAAAATAAATGGTTTGACATTTTACATGGCCAAATGATACAAGCCTTTAAAATGCTTTATTGCACAATATTTTGTAAAATAGAATTTTTCAGTTCTCAGAGCACTGACAGTGTGAGTTGGGCATGCAAAAAACCCAAAACTCATCTTCACTGGTCCATCAGAAAACACAGTGTTTTCTTTTCCCTGGAATATACCCATTTGCAGTTCTCTGCGAACTGAAAAAACACAATTGACTAACATTCATCAAACCTCAAAAAATAGCAAGATGAATTTTTTTTTGGTGCACAGTATACATATGTACTATATGCGAAGTGCTTGTGTTTCTATATTTTTCAACATGGCATAATTAGTAATTTCGTAGGAAAAAAAATTCTCAGCATAGTTGTAAATCAGGAAATAGAATTCTTTTTTATTTCTTCTTTTTTCTTTCAAAGATTTTGTTTTTCATGTGCACTGAGATGATTTGATGTCTTAAACTGCTTGGAAGTGACTTGTATGAAGGATTTAAGTGTGAGGATACACACTATGATATGTGTATTCTTTGTTTTAAAGTTCTGGGCTTTTATCAGATGCTATATAGGCAGTTAATTTGAAATAATGACATAACTGTCCTTTATGTCTGGTCGTTTTTGATATGTAAACCAGCAAGTGGGCCTTGTTTCAGTTTGGAAGCTATTGTAGAATAAAATAGACATGTGCTAAGAAAGAAGATAATTCATTTCAGTTGTGGAGAACTGTAGGCATGATAAATGATTTTCCTGTGTGAAATTCCCCATTTCTGAGACAGTATTAGTTTTTACTTTAATTACCAGCTCCAGTAATGTTTCCTATCCATAACTGTCTACAAAATAGACTATTGCTGAGCAGAGGGTATGGCCTGTTTACTCATCCATTGAAAAGAGTGCCTAAGTTCTACCAAGTCTTCCTTACTTGGTCTGAACTGCCTCGTGGGAGAGTGTCCTTCATTTAAATATTTAAATATTAATGTTTCATTTTACAGGCAGAAAACTTCAATGTCATTTTAAGGATATGTAACTTAAGTGGGGAATCAGTACCCATCACAGGAGTGGGTATTATTTTTATTTCCCACCTTAAGAGAAAACATTTTAGAAAAATGGTACAGTGCTTCCATCTTGAAAAGTTTGACTTGTAGCTTGTTTTCTTGTTGCGGAATAACAGCAGCAACAAAAACAACAGAAAGAGCCTGTCAGGGTGGTTTTCTCAAAAATGGTTTAGCTGACATTAGCCACAAATGAGCAGAGCGACACTAACTACTAATTGATTACAGTAATTACGCAGTCTTTGGCTAGTTTGTATTGGCAAACTATATATACTCCTCACATAAATGTGAACTTGCAGAATGCACGGAAAAGGTCACTCTCATTTGCATGATAGGCTTCATTAGAATATGCTAAGGACAAGACCTAGTGTTTTATGACTTCAGGTGATGAATAGCTACCATATTACTCTGCTCGCTGAAAGCATGTTTCAGTCACCTTAATTTACATGCTGTTTTTTAACACCAAGAAAAATCTGTGGGCTGGTAGGGAACTAGCAACAGATAACAGTTTCATTTTATTATGGTTTCATTGCGGATTGTGTTTCATTTTGCTCTTTGTTCTACAGAGGGAGCAAACATTATTTTCAATACTTTATTTTCAGAAGGAAATTTTTCTGTGATGTGTGCATTTCTCTCAGCAATGGCTATTTTGACCCCAAACTGCAGTTTTGTTGGCAAGGACAACAAAAAAAAATTACCCCATAAATATAGATATTTTTACAGTAAGTTTTTCCTTTGAACATGGGGACTGAGGTAGGAAAGCAAGTCACTAAATCTTTAAAACTGGACATTCCTTGTTTCACTGCTTTTTCCAGCAACAATGGGAAATGCAGTGTTTTACTTCCAGACTGACTTCGGTGTCCACATGCAATGAAAGAAAAATAATTCTAAAGTCTGAGACAATAAATGTTTTTCTAAAAAATAATTAAATAAATAAAGTACGAATTCAGAGTGATGGGAATCTTGTATTAGATAGTGATTCTTTCATTCTAACTGCAGTTCTTCTTACAAATCCTATCCTGTTCTATAAGAGGCAGTATGATTTCTCCTGATATCGTTATTTGTATGTTACAACATGCTGGAATACGGGCCTGATGTTTCTAGATATGTAGCTTTTGTAAAAATTTCTTGGATCACAAAAGGTACTTTGAATAAAACTGGGTAGAAAATAAAAAAAAAAGTGGACAGTTTTATTATAAATTGCAGTTTTGTAATAAAATTGTACAATGAGCTTGCACAAGCTTTTTAAAATATCATTGCTGCCACTGAACAGGTCTGTAATTTATTTATTCAGGAATGTTAGAGGCATTTTTGATTTATTTGTTTTTAGAGAAGTTTTGTTAAGCAAGATAATGAGCAGAGCTGGTGTTAATCATTTACTATGCAACTCTGAAAAATGAAAATTTTGCATATCTTTAGCACTGTTGGGGAAAATAAATTCACTCATAATGCTAATGGTCTATTGGTATAATTTTTTAAAAATGTTATCTGTTACTCTGGAGAAATCCAATAGATTCATACGTTATGCTAAAAGCTAAACTAATCAATATATAATTTTGCATCCATATGTACATATGTATTGAGTAATCAGAAGTATTTGTTAACTGTAAAGATGAAAAATGAATTTTAGGGTGGTCACTGCCATAGGTGCCTATGTATTTGTTTATGAATAGCCCTTCAGGTGAACATATTCCTTGTATAGGCACACAATACAAATAATATGAAGTTTACTATTTAGAACAGGCTTTCAAGAATACTAAATGAGTTTGATCCTGTTCCAGGTGGCCAGGGGTTTACAAATGCAGCACAAGTTGTCATGGCATTTGCTAAATAATATTTATTTTAAGGATTTACTGTAACAGTCTAACTAGTATAGGATTTAGTGTAACTAATTTAGAGAATTTAAAGATTAGATGCCCTTTAACTTGTCTCTGTTTGTACAGCTCAGAATTGCGATGTGTTCTTTCTGGCATGCCGTCTTCTGATTTTTAGGATTAGTGTCTTCCATTTTTCAGTTTCCTGCTGAGAAACTACAGATGGATAAAACTGACTTTGGGTACCAGATCACCTGATTATCTGTCTCTCTTTTCTTTCTCTCTCTCTTTTTTTTTTTTTTTTTTTTTTTTTTTTTCTCATGAGGTTTTCAGGAACAAACATGCATTACTTCCCAGGGAGCTAATGGAGTAATGGAGTTAGTGATTTTGGCTTTTGGACCGTGTGAAACTGTTAGCTGTATAAGGTGCTGGCAAGGTTGCTTTGGGACTTTGTTGTTTCAGAAAAGGACTATATATTTTTTACCTGTTCAGCATTCACCACAGAAGTTAAGGGTGGGGAAACAGACATTTGTCAGGAACTTGACTAATAAATACATTTAATGATCTATTAAAAACAAATGAAGGAAAATGAGACCTAAGAAAGACAGGTAGATCTTAGTATGTTTTTTTCCAATTATCGCTTCTATTCTTCAGAAATGTTGTAAAGGATAGGACTTCTCTGCACTGTTAATAACCCGAGACATTTCTGAATGATGCATGAGCTCTGACATTTGCCTGTCAAGGAGAGATGAACCTCCAATTTAAGCACAAGTAGTTTGATTTACTTATGGGCTGGTGGACCATATACTGTTGGAACAAGCAGTTGAAATTAGGGCAGGGTGGATCATGCCCTTTTCAACCTTCTAAAGGAACATGCGTAGTTTAACCAAGATTTTCTGATACCTGGTGTGGTGAAAAGGAAAGGAGAGGAAAATGGTACCCTATTACTAAACACTTTTTAGCATCTTTAGCAGAAGGAAGCTTAGTAACTTCTGAAATATTCTGCCACTGTGTGCAGGAGCCTCCATCATTCAGGTTGATAATGAATTTGACTGTTTCTTTACTATGGGCTAAATTCCAGACTGTGCTGTTACTCTGTAATGCACTCCATTGCTTGTCCTTGTTGTTATGCTCTTTTATGCCAGAAAAAGAATGCAGTTTGACAGCTATCACTACAAGTGCCTGTGGACATCATATAGAAGCCAAATGCTAGATTGTGATAAATACGTTATGATTGGACCTTGTTATCTAGATGATATGTGCTGTAGTGAAACCTACACTTGTTTGCTCTCTTTTTGGAAGGAAGTACGCTTGCATTGATTTAGAGATACATTGGAAACAAAAAAAATATTAAATTTTAAAATAATTAAAAAAATAATATTTTCAGTTTTATTTGTCCTGTTGCTGGAGTGAAAAACAATTTCTGAATGCTTAATGATATGATTTTTAGTGATTAATCTACAAAAAGGTAAGAAGAAATGCTATGTTTGTGCTTAACAAAGTGATAAGAAAAAACAGAATCCTTTGGCAACTGCAAATGTAAGAGCTACAGATGTACATAGCAAAACATAAGAAGAATGCTGAAAAAGGGAATTCCGTTTAACCTGAAAAATACTTGAAAGAATTTGCTTGTTCACTTCTGTAAATTACTGCCTGCTAGCCATTCTTTCCCTTTGCCATGGAGTGTATGAGAAACAAGGGCGTTATGTAGGTTATGTTGGTTCCCTCTCTGTTGATGGATGTGGCCCAGAGGAGGGAAGAGTGAGGTCCTGATGTGTGCCATTTCTAAACATCTCCAGCTGGGGGGATCCATGGAAAAGTTGATAGCATTGAGGGAAAACCAGTTCTTTTTGGGTGGGGTTCTTGAACAGTAAGGTTGGCTCTCCTGCAGGCAGGTTTCTCCACAGTGTAGTTACTGGGGTCATGGAAAATCCAGTTAGCTGAATCTTCAGTGTGTCATGGTGTAGTGGTGTACCAGCCTCACCCTTAGGCACAGCAATTGTAGCATGTTCTGACCAATCCTGGGGTTAACTTGTGCTGTAGCTAGCATAGTGTTCTTTTCCAGACTGGTGAGATTTATTACGAAAATAGTAGGCTTGGCTGTGAATCCTTGTGTAATAATGGTTGTCACTCACACAACTTCATTTAGGTCATGTGATGAAAGAGACTGTGAGTTTGAAGGATTTTAGGATCCTTTCCAACTCAGCATATTCTCTGATTGTGCGATCAGTGACATTTTTACTAACTCGAACCCATCCTTCCTCCGTAATCTCTGATTAGAGGCAGCAATATTGGGTAATTACTTTGACTGGCCTTAAAATAAGTAAGTAAACATACTCACAATTTTGCAACATTACTCATTTTCATCAAGGGTGTTTAAACACATCTTGTAAAGTAGGATGTGTTTTAGTCTAAGCGATGGTAAATTCTGAATGAGTTGTCAGTACTGTTAAGATATGTGAAATTCTCTAATAGGTATTCAAGAAGGTAACTTCAATGCCAGGTAATATCTGTGTTCTGAAATGTTGTGAAAGGGTTTTTTATACTTCTGTTTGTACTTGGGACTGCTCAGTTTTGATTTCTAAATTGTGCATATCTTTTTTTGCATTGGTTTTAATTTCGAATAACTAACACAACTGTTGCAGGATCCATATTTAGAATGATTTCTTGATTTTTGTGATTGGATTAAGATAAAGGCTAACAGTTGGTAGGTCTGCACACCATCTTTCCCACTTCCCTTCCTGAAAAAAAATTTTAAAAAACCAAGAAAAATGCAAAAAAATAGAAAATTATAAAAATCTGGTTATCTCTTCAAACTTTCTATGCTGTAGCCCTAGTCAGAGTGCTTGAGATATATTTTGTACTCGTATTTCCAAGTGGATGTTCTTAAATGGATGTACAGGAATCTAAAGCCTGATGAGATCTAAATTAAGGAAATAACAGGATGCTTTCAGCACCCTATTGAATCCAGTCTGCACTGAGAAGAGAGAATTTCCTTCTGATGACATATAAAAATGGGATTTCTAGGAGAGACCAGGGATATTGTAATCGATGCTAATTTCTTCCACACCTGTTGTCTTTTAATGTCTCCTAGAGGAGCTTGCAATATTGGATTCTTCCACTCTTCTAACCTTGAGTAAGCAGACAGGGTCAGGTAATGAATACAAAGACTACTTTAAATCTAGTTATACAAAATCTCTCCTTGTGAACCTAAATATGTTGACATTATCAGCAGACACATGTCCATTTTGTATTGCAGGAATGTGCAGGTTCAAAGAGGCAGAAGAGTGTGATAAGAAAACCTGGCATGAACAACCAGATTCCACTCATGCATGAACACAAACATACCAGCTCACAGATAGACAAATATTCTGAAGCTAAAATAAAATAGTTTCTTGGCAGTTCTTATTCACACTTAATTGGCTAATTGCCCAGCCTGACACTGGCAGTATTAAGAGGTAATATTTTTTTAAAGAGTGAGCAGTTCCTCAACAATGTCTTCGATGTCCTTCATACAGATACCCTTTTCTTTAACAGCAGGTGTAGAAGTTTTGCCATTTTTTAGAATTTACATTTATTTCTATTCAATGCTAGGAAAATATGTACACTGAAATCTTCTTTGTGTGCTTGGAGTAAGTAAAGAAGACAGTATATTTACATTAAGCCAAATAATTTTATATTCCTATTCCTGGTTTTGTAGGATCCATTAGATGAGAAAAGAGGTCTGAGGACTTTGCAACATGAGCATCCTTATTGTGGAGATTTAAATAGAAAGTGCAAGGTGTTTCCCTTATCGTCATCAGTGTTGGAAAGCACTAGCATGACCAGCTGGTGATGGGTTAAGGGATCAGCTTATAGAAATTTATTGTTCAGGGGGCTGAATAGCTCAGAGGATTAGTAATTGGATACAAATCCCATCACCTCCAGACTGTCTGTTCACATGCAGCTCATCATTATCCTGACTGCACCTGGTTATTGTCTCATAAGTTTTTATAACTTCACTTTTGAAAAGTTTGGCTCCTTTGTATTCCAGTGAAAGTCGCCATCAGAAATGACACTGAGGTTTGTTGTCACATTGAAAAAAAAAAATCACAATTGAAAGGGCATGGAAAATGAACTTTAAATAACAGTGACTAAAATTAAAATTGGTGGAAAATAGAGGGATATTAAGAATTACAGACCAGTGAACTGTAAGTGCTGGGTAAATTGAAGTTATATTTTAGAGTACAAGTCTAAAACACAGTCATAATGCCAAGGCAAATCAGTGTTGCAAAGGAAAAGTATTTCCAAATATTTATATGTGTATGTAGGCTACCTGCTTGTAAAACAAGAAGCAAATACAGGTAGTCTGAATAGCTATGCATCCTTTAACAAATTCCTTTATAACAGGACAATAAATACTTAGCTACTTGTTGTTTTGGAGCATTTTCTTTATGAATTAGTGACTGATAAAAAAGAAGCTTGAAACTTTTAAAATTATTAAGTGTGCTATGACACAAAGCATGCAATAGACATACCACTGCTGACATACTTCTGGTTAAAAAAGAAAAAAAAAAAAAAAAAAAGGAATAAAACTCTCAGCTATTGTTATTTAATTACTGTCACCATTTAGGAGATTGTTCTGTTGACACCTTTAATTGTTCCACAGAGGCAGTTTGTCCATTTCATGATATCTACCCTGCACTGGTAAAGCTGCATTTTTGATGTTTTATTTTTAAGGGTAAGAAATGAGTCCTACAAATTATGCACTTGACAAATATGTGATCTAGTCAAAAGAACGGAATTCCTTTTTCTTCTAAAAGCAATTTTCTCTTCTGTTGTTGGTCTCTGAAGGATGTGATCTGTCTGTTACTGTATTTTACAAGAAGTTCTCTTGAACTTGTGCAGAAGACAAGCGCTTTCAGAAACTGTAGTGGGAGAGAAATTTGCATTGTTGATATTTGGGATTGATCATATGTTTTAGGCCCTCATTATGCAAGGTTCTGTGTGTCTTATGGTCTCTTTAATACTTCAGGACTGTCTGGGTGGTGTTCAGCTTTTAGCAGAATAGAAATCTTTGTTACATCATTATTTTCTTTTATCTATTCAACTGTAGTTTAGGTGAAACTTAAAGAGCACTCATAAAGAAGGGCATATGTAAATTCTCTGAAAAGCAGCAGACATAACCTGTAGCCAGCAACACATTTTCAGGTATCCATTTCTTGTAGGAGTCTTATGTGAAGTACAGTGTCTCTGCAGCACTGTCCCTTGTCAAGAGGAGCTCAATTGCGCTGTAACATATTGGAGATTTTCAACTCTGACTTGGTCAGTGGTCTCAAAAATAATATTTCAAAAACTCCTTGATAAATTTTAAAACATTTCAATAAAAGAAATAAAAGTTCAGTTTCTTTTTGGAGGATCCTGAGAGCTGCTAACTGCTAGAAATCACACTGTCTGTACAAAGAAGGATAGTTGATTTTTATTTTTAGGTGGAATTTTTAAGTGAAACTAAATGAAGTTTAATGGCTTATAACATTGCATGAATTTGTCAAAACTGATCAGCTGGATTGCTACACAATGAATACTGAAAATGTTCTGGGTTTTAGGCTTATAATAGCCTACAGCCATTCAAAAGTCAAAATGTTATTTGATGATTTCAGAATGTTAATGAAATTATTATTAATAGCACATATATTAATCTTAATGATATATGTAAATATGGGCAAATGTAAACTTTGTTGACACCAAAATAATTATTCTGCTGCTGAAAGTAAACCTGGGGTTAAATTTCAGTGATCAAGCATAAAATAGTTTGCTCTAAATGCGTCAATTAAAGAATTTCTGATTAAGTTTAAAATTGTATACAGGCTCAGGAGATTCGGAATGTTTGTTAGTACAAAAAAAAATTGAAAAGCAAAGGATGATTCTATTTGCTTTTAAATTAGGAGAAAATAGTAACAAACTGTTCAGATTAAGAAAAAAAGATGTTAAAGGCTTTGCTTTATTGTTATCTGGATTTCAGAAAATATCATATCTAATAGATGTTTAAGTGTGGGGTTTTTTTTAGGTGAGAGGGAAGTGACATATATCATTCTCTGCTGTGAATTAATTTGCTTAATAATTTGATTTGACTGACTCAACTTTTGTTTCTGTGCTTTTTGCTCTTAAATTAAAGTGGTCCTTTTGCAATATACATGTAATTATTTTTTTCCCCTATTTGGTGGTGTTAATCAGGTAGTAATATGGTTTTCATGCTTGCTTTCTTTTTTTTTTAGGAAGGCAACAGGGTTATATTCAAGGAATGTAGATATTTATTGTCTGTAGTTATATGCAATAAATGGCATGATAAGTTTTTGTCTTGTAATATCTGTCTTTGAAAAGCTAAATGTTGGTAGCAGGATACGATATCTCTATATTGCAATGTGAAAATAAAGGGAGCGAACGTGGTTGTAAAGGAGAATTTCGTAGCATTTTACCTGTTGAGGGCCCTGTAGAGCCAGAAGTGCCTAAGTGACAGGCAGTAGCAGCCATGGTGTCACTGTGCATTATCACCTCATGCTAGCTGGAAGCACTCCCTGAAGCCGATCTAGGTTGTATAGTCCTAGATGAGGTCTTCATGGGTGCTGACCATAAAAAGTTCATCAAAGTAATGAGGCGAGGCGAGAGCTTGGCGCTCATGGGCAGAGCTCAGCACCAAGGAGTGTGAACCGGCTCCAGCTGTGACAATAAAACAGCAGGTGGCTGCTGTCATTAGGGGTGGCAGATGAGGCAGGGGACTAACATTCAGCCCACAAAACTCTCATTTGTTAGCCATCGCCACTGTACCATGCAAAATAGCTTCCATCTCAGTCAATTTTACTTTGCAAAATATTACGCAGTCGCCATAAGAAAATTAGAGCCTTGGGTTTACAGGTTCCTTGGATCTTATAATCAGAAAGCTCTGTGCTCTCAGGTTATGTGGAAAATTGGACTTTTTTCTCCCTTGAACAGTTTGAGGGTCTTTACAATAATTTTATAATAGGTTGTTTCCACCCCAGCATGTGTTTATCAGTTAATATTTTGGACTATTTTGTTTGTTACTCCTTTATAAAATCCATTCCATCCATCCATTCAGCTATTTGTTGTACATAACATTGCCTGCTATTCAGTATTATAAAAGTTGCACAGTGATCAGACTATTTCTGTCTCTGTGTCTATCCAGGTACAGATATTACATGTAATAAATAATGGGTTTTTTTGAGAGGAGTTCTGCTAATCTGAGAAATTGTAGAGAAATGGAACACCCTTTTAATTTGTTTGGGTTTTTTTTTGTTTGCTTATTTCTGTTAATATAGAATGCGAAAGCATTATGTATATATTTAATCTTCGCAGAATGTTTTCAAACTACCTAAAATTTGAGGCTTTTCTCAGCTGCAGACTGTCCTGGTGCAGCTCATCCCTGCAGCAAGGCCTGTGGATGTCAGGGGTTAAACAGTGGGGAATGTGTTGGCTCCAATGTGGAACCATTTTACTTGCATCTTGTTACAAAGCTAAGCAGAGACTTGCTTGTCGGTGCTTGCATTCTCTGTTCCATAGCTGTAAGTGACCCCAGGAAATATGAAGAATTCAGGTGGTCATTTGCACATGTCGTTTGTGAGTATGTTAAATTCTAGTGCTCTAACAGGAACTTATTAATGGAAATCAAAATGTGATGCAATACTGAATAAAATGGAGTACCACAGTGTATATTGGAACCTGTGTCACCTGTGCCATCTGGTTCCCCTCCTACTGAAATGGACCTGTAGAATCCCATAATTTTGTGCTGGCACGTGAGATGAGGATTGTGGGCCTGTGATCGCAATGACATAATGGATTAAGAAGGAAAACTTCTTTAATTGAAACTTAATTTCTGGAAGATACTCAAAAAATAATTTTTTTTTTTAGACATGGTTTATGTTTCTTTATAGGACCAGGCTGTCACTTTGTATATAAAACTGAAGTTCTGTAATTTTTCCTGTTAGCAATATACATTTCTTTTTGAGTAGTTTGTAAATTCTTCTTCTATTTTAGATAACATACCATAAGCTTTTGTTTGAAACCACAGTGATTTCTCCTTCACTTCTTTGTTCATAGGTACACTCAGCATGTGTATGTAGGTTTTTCCAGGCCCTTGAGATCAAAGATGTTTTTTCCTCAATTCCATTGGGCACCTATGTAGTTCCTATATCTCTCATGTTTGATTTGTGGCCAGAAATGGTCAGAGTTAATCTCAGATGCTGGCTGGAATTGGAGTAATCTTTGCCAGAGAATATCTTCTGCTGTGTCACAGATATCATCTTTATGACTGTACTGATTTGTCTAATCTATATTGCAGACTGGTTGGTTTTTCCAGACTGATGGCAGTCTTCATACCAAGAGCATGCAACATCCATACCAGACTGCACAAATGTGTGCTGATTGTGTGTGTGTGTGTGTGTGTGTGTGTGTGTAAAACAACCATCTAAATTAAATCAGATTTTTTTTTGTGTCTTTATTGTTTCAATAACAGTTATATCTCAGATGAGTACTCTTAATCCTTTCAGTCCTGGCTTTGGATTTCTAAAATTACTCCTGCTGGCCATTACAAGAAAATCTGAGAAACACCAGACTGTGCTTGGGCAGCTTCAGTGATTCCCCTGTTAAGTATGTGATTGAAGTGATGAGAGGTGTTAGCAGTTTTTTTTATAGGATAAGTGGAGTAACATCACTGTTACACCTGGAATTCTTACTTGGATAGACTTCTGCTCTTCATATCGTCTGCATCCTCTACAATCAGTGCCATAATTTGAGAGAGTTTTGTAGGTCTGTACTGCATAACAGTCTGTCTGGTCTGCATATCATGATTTGCTCTGAGAGATGCTGTTACTTTCTTCAGTCACCCTCCTTCTTCAGTGGTAGGAGGAAGTTGTTGCAACACTCCACTTTCGGGAAGAGCTGGGCGTGACTGTAATGGGAATATCTGGAGAGACTGAGATGCCAGTTGAAAAAGAAAGCTCTGAGATTTTACTTATGCTCAGGTTATAACAAAGATGTCTTCCAACAAAGAAAAATCAAACATTAATCAGACATGCTTGTGAAGTGTTTGGTTGGCCTGATGCCATATCTTAGGTGATTCTTAGTCCTTGAGGCAGCAATGGCCAGGTCCAAGAGCCCTTGCACAAGGAAAGATGAAACCATCTTTGTGCTTTAAACATATTTATGGGGATACAAATATGAGAAGCATTTTTTGTGTACTGAAACTGGTCTGATCCACATGATAGCCTTTGGTTTCTTTGGCTGAAGCCAGTCAGTTCTGATTTGACCAGCCCGTTGTTAAAGGTTCATGCATGTGGATGGTATTACTGATGGCTACAGACTAGGTCTTGCTGTCATAGATTTACTATTTTTATGCAGCTACTTTGGTAAAAAGATATTCTGAAGTATTTTGCTTTCTACCTGCAGTCAAACAGTCTTGTGGAATGCCTGGATGTAAGGCAAAAGGATGTGTTTTACAGCTGAGCTGATGTCTTGGGAATAAACAAATCAACCAGCACTTGCTTTTCTATGTCAGGCAAAGACCTAGGGCAACATTCTCACTACTCTCACAGATCAAGCAGACTGCAGAGTCTTTGCTCCAGCCACCATCTATCACCAGCAGCATTTCAAATTGTGGGGAAATTGTCAATAAAAATTGTGTGTGTCTTCTGATTGTGTATGACTTCTGAGCAGTTCAGTCATCAGATAGTGACCAATTTATTCATCACATTCCTTTCTTGGTACCTCTCAACTTTGCAAAAGACCACAGGCAGTGTAGCAGCAGAATTGACTGAGTTATGTATGTGGCACTGCTACTGCAGGCCCTATGTGTTTTCTAGTCAACAAATCAACTATCTTTAGATTTGTTTTGATTTCCTTTAAAGACAGGCAACAGTAGATTCTTTTGATGAGGAGAATTTCATTCTCAAGATAGCTCTTCTTCTAGAAGCTTCGCATAAACCTGGTAATTCAATCTGCAGTGAGATTTCTGAGCCGTCAGGAAGAAGCTACATCAAAAGTGACTTTTCATTTAGCAATAGCAAGATATTAAATATATTTGTTTGGCTCTATCAATTCTACTTTTAAGTAGAAAGTCATTGGAGTATCCTTATTTTGAGATAGCATTATAGTGTGTTTCTTGCACTTTCAAAAGGCACTGATTTTGCTCATTGGGATCTCTACAAACTGTTTTGGAAATCCAGTATTTCAAAACTCCTCTCAGGGCGACCTAGAAATGTGGTTCACCTGACGCACCCAAAATATTGAATCTACTTTGGACAATTTTTGCCTTCAAATATTAGCCTATTTATCCTGCTGTTTCTTTCTAGATGCTAAAAGATTGTATGTGGAACTGGTGCCTACTACATCAAATTCTTTATCTGAAGTCCTGAGCATGCTAGGAAATGGACTCGGTCATGAGCAGGAAGACAAGCTAGTACCTGAAGAAAGTGGAAAGAATGGATAAGGGAGGAATCAGAGTTATGAGAATGTTGGATATACAAATAATGAAAAAAGAAAATATATAAGCTGTGTCTTGGTTGCAAGGTTGCTAAAACAATATTCGGCATCACAATGTTACAGATGTAAACATTCATTTATGTTTAAAGTATTTCTGCAGCCTCATATAGCATGGCAAGTGTATTTTCTGGTGATGTCCTGGTTTTGGATGTTTGTATTAATCTCTTAAATGCAAGGCACTCCCAACACCAAACCTAGGGTTTCATTTCAGACTTTAGGAAAAGAGGTTCTGCATTGTGGTAGACTTGATAGCAATATAGCAATGCTAGAGAAAGCACATTGTGCTTCTGTCTTTTTCTTTCTTTTTGTTTTTTTTTTAGTACTTTGTGCAGCTGTTAGATTACCAAACACCTGTTAGAGGTGACAGTTACAGATGCTCAATAACCAATGAAAATTAATAGAACATGTGATTCTTTTAGCTTAGAAGTGATTTGGTAAGATGTGTTTAGAAATCTAATTACATACTGCTGCTGTCTACCATTATCACTTACCATTCATTAACTTCTCTGAATATTGAAACAAACATTTCTTGTAGTAGTGCTAATTTTCTCATATATTTGTAAGGTGATTTTCTGACAGAGGGAACACCTGACTTTTTTGCCACTGTTTAGCTGTTTTAGGTTTGCTCCTCAAGCAAATAAAAGCAGAGTGTCATTTGTTTACTTACAGTTAACACTTGCTATTGTATCTTCAAATATAAAACTTCACAGTTTCATTCTTAAGTTTCTACCCACTTTTATGTTAATAATAATTATCACTGGCTGGACATGACTTAGTCCTGCAACTGTCATTGAAAGGTACTTTTTCTATTTAAAATAAAAACACCACTGCACAATACCTTCAAGCCAAAAAAGTTCAGAATGGATCCTTAGCTAACTTGCAGGAAACCTTTTTGATTTCAGTTACAAAATAAGTAACTTAAGGTGAGGCACACAGGTAATTGTGCTTCCTCATGGGGGAGGAAATTATATAAATAGTAATTTATATAAATAGTAATTCCTTTTTTTTTTTTTTTTTCCTTGTAGTCCTTGCAATAACAGACTAAATTTCTGTCCTGGATGGTTTACATTGTAACATACATCTCTTATAAGTAGGATGGTGAGAAAAATTCCACAACTTCTGGTGGCAAGACAAGCTGAAGTGGAACAGTAGAGGATGTTTCCTGTTTTATTTAGTTTGCTCTTTCTTTGTACCCAAGTCTCTTCCTCCAGAATATGTAAGAGGAGATAATTGTGCCAGTTGCTACTACTTTATAGCCATGGGACTAATAATTCTTTGCCATCTTGAGAAAAGCAGATTGGTGGCAGAGATCAACAAGAATATGTTGAGGGATGTCTCTCTCTTCTGGTTGATAGATGCAGGAATATGCAGGAACAACACAGTCGATTGATTGATTGATAGCGCACAACTCATCCATAATGATCTGTCTGATATAGCAGTAAATTATTCTTGAGATTGATGCAGGTCATTGAACAGCACATTGACAATCCTGTTGTCTGTCATGCTGTTCAAAGCAAGGCAGGAACAGTAGCTGCTGAGATACTCAAGTCTACCTTGGCTGCTAGCTGTGTGCAGGTGTTCTGATCATACAAGTTGTTGTCTTTTTTTTTTTGGGCAGCTTGGCTTCATTGCTAGCTTGTTACAAGTAACAGTAAAAAAGAGGTGAGATATTTTTAGAAGAAAAGGTTGTAGTTTGCTGATTTCACAGTAACATAAAAAACAATTGAAAATACTGAAATACTGAGTTTTAAATTTCAGTAGCAAAACTTCTCCATGGAAAAGAAGCTAATAAATAATTAAGAAACATACCTGATTTTTGCATGGAAAATTGTAACCCCCCCCCCCCTCCCCCCCCCCAGAACCCAAACACCCTAAAAAACACACAAAATTGAAGCAGAAAGGCTGATAGTTCTCAGAAATTCAAAAATTATGTTGGTCTTTAAGTTCCATGAAATACCATGATATCTTTCCATGGTAATCTAAGTTCTTGTCTTGTTAGTGATGAAGATGTCTTCATTTACCTCCTTTGGTTTGAATTTTCCATTCTGCCAAGTTACATATGCCTGAAGATGTGGATGGATGGATGTGTTTTGCTTCCTAGTTTAGTTACCAGTGTGAGTGAGGGTGGAGCATAGAGCAGCTGTATCCTTCTTTGACACATGGGGTCAGCAGGGAGTAGAAGGCAGTGTGTCACAGCGCTCTCAGCATCACAGACTGCATGATGACTTGTTAACCTTTTAGAATGTTATTGATTTTTTTTTTTAAGCTTAGAAAGAATAAGCATCTCCTCTATTTGGAAGTAAAGACCAGCTTTATTTGGCTAGTAAATGAGTCTGGAGAAAACCCCATCTTTCCTACGCAGGGTTCTAGGGCTTGATGTCCTGTCATAGAGGCCATGAAGTTTTTCAGACATGTGGATGTTTTCTACATTAGACTTCGCCCTGCCAGATATTTACTTGAACCTGACATCTTGTCACAAAGGGCATGAAGCCTTTCAGACTACTGGATATCTTCCACACCAGACTCGGCCCTGCCAGATACTTTCTTTTAAATTGAGTCCCTTGCGCGCAGTCATGCAAGAGAGTTATCAGAGCCCCAGTCTGGACCCTTCACAATCAGCAAACATCCTAAAATGATGGACTTGAAGAAATTCTCAGGAATTTAGACTTTTGATGCATGGAAAGAAAAGCTTACTTGTTCATAGAAAACCATTTCTTTCTGGACAGTTCTGCGTTTGCCTGTGTGCTCTTGGTCCTGAAGTTAATATGCTGAATAAATCCTGGTGGAGACATGAGATTTGGATAGAAACTTTTTATATAATTTGGAGAATTTTAAAACTTTAAAATTTTTAGTTCATTTACACTGTTGAAATACTATTTAACTAAGTGCTGGTTTGAATATGAGCAGTTCTACTTTTAGGGCTAGAACATGAACAACTCAAGTGCATGCAAAAATCTGTAATTGTATATACAAGTTTTATTGAACGTTCTGAAATACATCAATGTCCTGGTATTTCTGAGAAAATGCACTATTTCTTTCTCCTGCTGGTTGCTACGCCTGTTGGCATGGCTCCATGTGAACCATACATTCAGCTACAACGCTTAGGGTTTCCAGTGTTTTTTGAGACACAGTAAGAACAAGTATGCTTCATTAATGTGAAAAGAACCACAGATTCCACAGTTGTTATTTACTTGCCTGAACATATCCCAGTCCCCCTTCTTAGCATCATCTGGAAAACTTGCCTTGATTTTCTGGTTTCTTGCCTCATGTGAAGACACAAGGACAGAAATTCAAGCACAGATCACAGAAAACAAAACCTGATGTGAACAGGATAATATATTATTTTATTGTATTCTGTGATGATGTAGAAGTTTGAGATCGTATTTCTTATTATTCCTTGGTGCTTTCAGATCTCTCAGCTGATTCACCCAAAATGGTAAAACATTCTGTGCTTTATATGTGCCTGAAACTTATACTAAAACAAAACACTAAATTATTGGATTTATTTATGGGTTTGATTTTAGTTTTTTTAAAGGCTCCCAAGCAGCTTTTGAAAACCTCCTATGTACTTGGGTTATGCACTAGCTTACCTGTATTCTCAGAGCTACATTTGTGTATAAAGAGATCTTGGAAGTTTAAAGGAGATGTAAAGGATACTGAGAATATGAATAAAGGCTAGATATTCATTGTTATTCTCCTGGACTTTTCTGCTGTCATTGAACATTGTTGTCTGTAAGATAAATTCTCCAAGAGCAATTGCAGAGAGCAATGTATCCACTGAGAAGTGATTTAAAATTGCTCTTCAGCTGCTCGATACCTTGTTTGTAGAGTCACACAAAAATAAATTCCCATGCTGGCCCTCCTCAACAGTTGTGTGCAGTTAGAAGATGACTGGTCTGTCACCATGGCTTTGAGTGACTTTCTGGTAGAGGTAACATGTAGTTCCTTCCTAGGCCAAGCACTTGGTAAACATGCAGGAAATAACAGGCTTCATTGCTTTATGGCCCAGAATGCTTGTTTTGGTTTGTGTGTGTGTGTTTGGTTCTGGGTGGGGTTTTTTTTAGGCTTTTCACTAACCCAGTGATGTACTTATTCAAAGGGAAAGAGCTCTTATGTATTTAAAATGTAATAAAACTTAGAATCTTTTGCCCTCTCAAAGCAAGATACTTCACAGAGAACAGTTCTCTCCCCACAGAGAAAATAGAAAACAGACAATACATGACAGATTATTCCTATTCCTTGCGTACTGTGAAGATAAACATTGTACATGCTGAAAAATTTGTATTATGCTAGAATAAAAAGTGGAAGTAAAGATTGTCCAATATGTTTCTTTATTCCCAGAATTAGAAGTCCCTTTGTTTCTTTTGTACTTCAAAATGTGCTTTTATCTGAAGACAAGTCTATAGAGGCTCCTAAATCAGTTACAGACATTCTGAGAGAGTCCAAATACTGTTTGAAGATTGCCATGGAATATAAATGGTCACGTTCCTACAAACCACAACTCTTCTAAAAGGAAACCAGAATATTCTGCGAACTTATTTTGGGAAAGGTGCTTATGTATTTGTGATTTAAAGTAATTTTTATTTATAGTTTGTGTGCAAAAAGTTGTCTATAGGGAATGAAGATGCTATTCTAAAATTCTGTGTAATTTTTCAACTTGTCTTTAATTTATCCTGTAGTTTCAACATAGAGTGTATGACTGAGGATATTGCTGGTTTTGAAGCCAGAGTAGTTGGAAATCACTGAAAAAAGTTAACCCAACATAATGCTACTGCCAGCAAAAGGAATCCTGCCTACTCAAATTTTTTCACTTTAAGAGGAAGCTTCTAGTAGTCTTCCTACCAAATGGAGGGAGCTCCCAGTGACCATGACATGGATGTGTAGGCTAGACATTTCTGCCTGTTGAGACCTGACCCATAGGAGAGCAGCTGGACTGTGACTTCTTGTCTTCATGTGGGCTGGGGAGGAATTTTTCCAGATTAGAGTTTGTAAAACTGGTTCCAGGCCTCTAATGTGGCCTGGTTTGCACATATTTGAAACAGTAGAGTTTGTTTGATGACAGGTTTTTTCTACTCCCTTTTGATGCGCTTCTTAAACTAGTTAGCTTTTAGCATTTGAGTGTTTATACTTCCACTGGAATTAAAAACTAGTAATGAGAAATTTGGTGAGGCCTGAATTGGCGCTTATCAAATGCCTTTTGATTTGAAGATATATCAGTGCAATATATCTTGAAAGCATTCACTCAATGAGTACTTATAGGTGCCAGTCAGACTTCTCTTGATTAATTTAAAAGGCCAAGGCTAAGTCATGTCTATTCTAGCAGTAACTTGGGAATAACTGATTTACCATTATTTTTTGACTACTAAACCATTAATTGCTTCGAAACCTAGAGTTACTGAATGTATGGAAAACATTTTTGTGTTTCTTTTGTAAAGCCAGGAAACACTGCTACCACCTCTCTGAAAATTACCTGCAGGATTTAGTAAACAAAACCAAATAGCTTTTACTTGTCTCTCTTTGCGTGTTTGTTTTAATGTGTGGTCCTCAAACTTAGCATCCAAAGAAGGTTGTTTAGACTTTGCCTCTTGTTTTAATAATGCTTGTCTCTGTTGATATTTTTTTAAATCTTGTTCTCAATTTCTTATGAAAATAGCAACTCTGCTTTTATTTTTATTTATTTTATTTATTTTATTTTATTTATACTTATTCGCTAAGGTGGGGAGCTGACACTGAGGTATGCAGAGTGCTCCAGACTTGCACTGAGGCATTCTGTGCTCCTCTTTGGGCCTTACACTCAAAGCTTAAAATGTTAGCAGGTGCTGAAACCCGAACTGAGTCAGGGTTCATTTTATCTGTGCTGTGTAACAGCAGCAAAATGGTTGCTAGAACATAGATACAACAGAGAGGAGACAGAATGAGAGATTAATTATTTCATGTTATTACCAAGGTCTTTGATTTTGCAGAAAGGTATGTCTATCTGTACCCCCTGCAGTTGTGTGGTATGAAATGGTGAGCCTTTGTTTGGAAGCTTTAACTAAACGGGCTCAGAAACCACGAAGTGTTACCCTGCAAATATTGTGTAGCTGGTTGGGATCTTTATATTCCATGCAAATAGCAAAATATCCCTTTACAACCCTGATTGCACATTGCCCTTTCACAGTAATTTCAATGAGTTTATTTTTTCTTTTAAAGAAGGGTGAAAATGGAAGTTTGTAACAGGAAATACAGGTATTACTAAATGGAAATATGTTTGGTACCTTCTGCAGCTTTGTGGAAATACTATTTCTGTTGAAAAGCAAAGGCAGTACATTTAGTGTGCCTTATGCTTTTATTAGAATACATTTTTTTATTTTGTTACAATTATTTTTCCTATGTACAGTAATTTTGATGACACTTGCATAGTAATGATGGTAATAGTGTAATAGATTATTCACAGTTGTAATGGTTATGATGCCATAGTAATAAGTTGGGTAGGGAAAAGTATTTAGGATACTTTTTTAATGTATTTTTCTAAAAAATAAGGAAATTTATATCATTTAAATAAGACAGTATTATATTCTTACACCTTAAGGGATGCACAAGAGAGATTCTCTGTAATAATGTGCAAATGCCCAAAGAAGATCAGACCCAAAAAAAGCTAAATTAACATAATTGTAAAGGAAAAGTACTGTGTCTTTGCTTTTGTGGCTCTTATACCCCATAGTGCTGGTATTTTACAGTCCTTCCATTGTCCATTACTGCAAACACGTCCAGATGAATTCAGCGTTTAATGTTAAAAATCTTATAACATGCCAGTTTGATTTGTAGCCCTTCATATCATGGAATGCTAATTAAAATCATATTTTTGCATATGTCATGCCTTTCATGTACATATGCAAATAGAGTATATTGCCTTTCAGCTATTAGTAATTAACTTTATGAAGGACAGCTGTAATACATAATTAACAAAAATGTTTGCAAGCCCTTTTCACACTGAAAGTTGCAGCAGTAAAATTTTTGCTTATTGAGAGAACCATTTTAGTTTAAAGCTTCAGTCTGATATCTAAATTGTTTGAAGCAGCCACATGACATAATTAAATTGATGTTATGGTCTTATCAGCAGAAGAATAATACTTGATAGGCTTCTATCTGTTTCATTATGTATGTCACCAAAACTAAAATAAATTATCTGTGTTTGGTCTGGTAGAAACATGATGCCAGGTAGTATGTATTTTGTTGCTGCTGTTGGTGCTTTGAAGAATGTCTTGCTGCTTTGAACAATATTCCAGCTCATAGTGTATTCATGAACATGTGCTTCATGTTTTTCATCCTTTTTTTTTTTTTTTTTCACAAAACTATAATAACTAAGGCTATTAATTTGTTTCTGTGTGTATCTCTTTAAATAATTAATACAATGAAGTTTGGCCAGGCATAAGCGGTGATTAAAGCACCTTATCTTGCTGTTTTTTCATGTTTCTCATGAAAAACAATGGAACTACCTGTATGAAGTAAGGTTGCAGGATGGGCCCATAAGGCTTAAATAAATTCAAAGGTGTAACTAAAACTGTATTACTTCATAATATCAGACAATGTTATTTAGGTAAAATAAATTAAAGTATCAGTATAATGTGTGAAATGTTCTAATTTGCAAAGAGAAGCAGAAACAGGTCTTCCATTCTTTGACCAATGACGTATGCTTAGGACTTAAAAAGCCAAGGGACTGCAAAATGAGGGAAATCTGTTGTTACAGAATGGACATCACATGGAATTCACATCCTAGCAGAGGAGGGATTTTTTTAAGGTCTGCCTTTAATGAAATGTGTTCAAGTGCATGCTCAAAAAAAGAAAAAAATAGTTTAATAAAATGATCTTTCTCATTTGCTTTTTGTTTGACAGGGTGGCATTTGTGATGAAGAAGCATTTGAATACTCATTTGCTGGGCAAACACGGAGTTGGCACCCCCAAAGAAAGGTAAACTGCTTTAAAATTCTTTTTCATTGTATCTTATACAGTATGTGGAGATCTTTGCTAGAATATTTAGCTTGCCCACAGTTAAGACATCTGGATTTTTTACCTCAACTCCAAGAGAGATGCAACATCTTTAAGTGCCCTGATGTTGTGGTACTTATGACATGTCTGCAGAAAGAAATGCCATGTAAAAGGTGTAGGATTTGCACCTTTTGGGGCTTTTTTTTTTTTTGACAGGTGGTATAATTTTCCTAAAACTTACATAGTTGTAACTGTGCCTCTCAGTATAAAATCAAATGTTTGTGTTGTTTTGCCTTTTTTTTTTTCCTTTTTTGTTCTGTTCTTGCTGGCCTTGATGCTCACAGGTTTATAAAATTGTTTTCTAAGAAGTCAAAGCCACAGAGGAATCAAAAAGAAAGTTTCCTCAAGTGTTTTTGGTCAGGAAAGGAAGAGTTTGCATTTTCAGTATTTTTAAGATAAATTAGTTTATTTTTCAATCTGTACACAGCCACTTATTCTCCAACTTTGTTTGCAAGCAGGTTATTTTTTATGTGGTTTAAAATATAACTGTGTTTTAAAACTCAATGGCACTGTGTTTGCAGATAAACAGATTTTGCTTCAGATTTATTTGGCACATTGTGGCTTAGCTATTGCTGTTTCATTGAATCTTTGGGCCAACTAGAAAATTGATGTGTTTTGGATAGCCAAAAGATCACATATTCTCTTTCAGCCTGGGTAGATGGAGGTGTTCATTGCTGGATACTTGATACTGTTTCAAGTATTACTGCCTTGTAACTCATTCTTCTGGGGTAGGCTTTCATAAATAAAGAATATTTTCTGGTTTTGATATGAAAAAGGAGGAATATAAATGATAGGAGCTGTAGGAGAGCACAGCAAAGCTCTTTCTGAGCCATGTTCTTTTCTTGTTAAAGACAATGGAAATTGTGGTCAATTAGATCCATTCCTCACAAGTTTGTCATGCTTAAATCATGGAGGGACCTAAGAGTAGGGTTTTAAATTAACACCCTATATATGTCTTAGTTTGACTAAGCACTGATTTAGGTAGTGCTTTTAGTTTTAAGGATATTTCCTCTACAAAGGGCTTAACCAGAATTTTCCTAACATGTGATATGTCAAGAGTTTTGAGATATTCTATTTAATCTAAAATACACAGTGATGCATTGAAAAACAATTACAATTTCATCAAAGCAGATATCATAATAAAGTTTATGTTGGTTATCTCTTGTCATACAAAAAGTGGCCTGCTCTGGTGGCTTATTTTATAACTGGAAGCATTCAATACCAATATATTCTTTTACAAGGGGTTACTTACTGTACACTCATCATAAATACAACATAGAAATAACTTGCATCACCCTAGTGAATATGTGCTCAATAAAGGATACATACAATAGATTTCCAAACACAGTATCTTAGCCTGAGAGGCATATTTTTAGTGATGATCATCTTGAAATTAATTCCTAAACAAGCAGGATACTATAAACTAAATCAGTTGTTGCTGGGTTTGCTTTGAGTGTTTTGTTCTGAAGGCCACTCAGCTGTGGTCATTTTCCCCATTTCTTCCCATATTCCTTCAAGGCTTTCTGGGTGGCTGGCCAGCATGACAGGAGGAGGAGGAGGAGGAGGGTAGCATGTCTACAGGCTCTGGCTGCCCAAGGAGCAGAGGAGCCCTACTGAGGGCTGCAGCCTGAGCCTGCCTGATGGCATGGCTGTGGAGGCTTTGCCTCCAGCGTAGGCTGGTGGAATTGGAATGGCTTCATGCCCTATTTTTTTGCCATTTCTTCATCCATCTTTTGAGTATTTCTTTTCCACAATACCTTTTCAGGTGGCACTTCAGCTTAATGTAGAGCAACATCAAATAGTAGTGGCAGAGCTACAACAATGATATAAATTTCTAGTAGCAGTCCCTCACTGGGGATGGGGGATGTTTAAGCCACGTGAACTACTGCAGTAAATACCAAACCACCATTGCTTTCCCTTCCACCTTTTCTCTCCTATTATGAGAAAGTTTGTTGCCTTTTAACTGCTTTAGGAACTGAAGAAATCCTTCTTCTGCATGTTAAACCATCACTTTGGGTATAAACATATTATAAATTAAGTTACGTAGTTTTCTTACCTATGTAAAACATTAATGCCTTGATTATAATATTGCAAGCTTGCTATTTTTTAATTTCTCTAGGACAATATAATTGGTTTATTCTTTATGTTTTGAATTTGATTCTGCCCTCTGATACATTGCATATTATAGCAAATACTAATAGAAGCTAGCTAAATAGGCTGTGACAATTAAATTAATAATGCATTTTATTTGCAAGTGTTTAGTCTTCATAGTTTGACTGATATATGCAAAGATGGTAATTTATTAAAAGTAAATTCATGTAATTGTACTACAGAATTTGATGGACCAAAAAAAGTTGTCAGCATGACTATCATCAAAAACAGAAAATTGAAAAGAAGTTCAAAAGGGTGCTTGAAAAAAATGGTTATAACCCATACACCCCAACAAATTGAGGCTCTTTAAACAAACTTCTTAAAATGGAATTACTGGTGGTAAGCATAGAGATGGTTCTGAAAGGGAGAGTAAAATACATTTACAATTTAGTAAGGAATACTTAACTTGTGCACCTTGCTCTCTCTAGCTTTCCATCACTATTGGGGTTTTTTATGCACAAAAGGCAGGAGTTATGGAGGCTGTGGAGGTGTTTACATGGGCAGATACAGAAAACGAGTATAATTCATAATGAAATTACTACTGAAACATCTTTATTTAGGTTATTTCCTTTTTTTAAAAGACATAATTAATTTAAGGGGAAAATACTGTGCAGTTAAAAAATTACATCAGTTTTTAAAAAACAAACTTGTAGTAAAATGTCTGCACATTTCAGACACAAAAACCCCCTACTGCCTAGTCCATTATGATCATTACCATTTAATAGCTAACTCAAAAGTGGAATGTTTTAACAGAAAGAATTCCTCTGAGGTATATTTTCCTGTTATTGGAACTGTGATACTGATTTATTGTCAACTTGAATGTGTCTCAAAACTGGCATGTTATCTGCTAAGTCCAAGGCCAGTACATATTTGGTACTTCACTGTCAGTAATCTTCATGGGACCTATAACTATATCTTATTGGCAGGATAAATCTTTGGCTACACCTTTATTGTGTCTAGTAGACATTGTGGTTGAGGACAAGGTGAGTGCATTGGTAATGTTAATGGTGCCAAGTTCTAATTTCTGTTGCATCATTACTTTACTTGTAAATTGTGTCAGAACATAGAACAAAGAGACATTATTAAGATATACACATGCACACACATAAAAATATAAGCAAGAAAATAAAATTAAATTCACTAAGTCATTCATCAGTGAGAATAAATTCTGCCACTGTTAAGTTCAACTCTGAATTTAGATTTTTTTTTAATGAAAAATACACATAAATACTCTTTAAAGATTTTTTAGACACCATTAGTACTGTAAAATATACATCTGATATATCTGTTTAAAAATTATTTTACATAAGAAAAAGCCATAGCAAAACCTTTATAGTTACTTAATTACCTCATCTTCTGTATGAATTTTAAATTATGAGTTGCCTCTGAAATAACTTTACATATGAGTAATCCCATTGAATAAAATAGAATCATCCTTATATGAATCAATTGTTACTGGTAGCACAAACAGTCACTGAATTGGAGTATCTATTATAAAGCAATTCCTCTAAAGGTCATTAAAGTATATATTTGATTTTGGAAGGTTCTGATATTTTTATGTGCCTTAGGAATGGAATCATTGTTACAATGCTAGTAACATATGAAGATCATATGATTTTGAAATTATCTTGATTGACTGAAAAAACTGTGCAGTGACTTCAACTTGAGAGCAAGAGCTATAGATAAATACTATTTAATAGCAACCTACTACTGTGTAGTAGCAACCTAAATATGTTTGAGATACTTTGTCAAATGATGTTGGAATATAACATCTAAAATTTTTGTATTTTTTACGCTTTGAAGTAAAAAGAGGAAATTCCTAGGTGCCAGTTGTTCCATGTTCGTGCATAAACCCATATGAATTTTTGAATATTAAATTCTACTAATATGTAAATATCCTAAAATAGACAAGACTGTAGGTATGTCAGTGGAAGGGATTGTTGAGGTTGGAAAGAAAAGTAGACAAGAAAAATGAACTCAGGGTTGATGTTCTGTATAGTATTGAGAAAACTATCTTGTAATCAGCTGTGTCCTGATATTTCCATTTTGAATATAAAACTAGAAGTGTATCAAGTGCATCAGTAGAACTCTCTTTTATTTAACTGAACTGTTAATTCTTCTTTTGAAGCATTTTTCTTTCTTTGAATAGAGAAATTTGTGATAGTAACTATTTGATGTGCCTGTTTTGGGCCTGCTAAGTAAAAGGATCCAGTTTGATGTTACAGCAAATTTTGGATAAACAAGTGGCAAAAGTCACAGAGTGCCATGCCATACATACATATGAAAGGAAGTTGTTTCAGTCATACATCACACCTTTCTGCTTCCACTGCATAAGTGAACTATGCAGGCTAAGAGGGTAAGGGTTAGTATGTAATAATTTTGTAATAACCTGCTTGTGTTCTGAAGGAATGAGTTCTGTGGCTGTCTCACAGAAGGGTTTCCAGTTAGATGCACTGGCAGTACACATGGATCCACTGGACAAGAGGCTACGTGTAATAGGTAGTATGCACAGTCTTGCCTTCTGGCTTTGTCATCACCTTTTACTGCTTCTTGCAAACGGGTTCGAGTTTTCAACTGAAATCCAACACTACTAGGTTAACTGGATAGGAATGAAAAGCTTTACTTAATTATTTCCTGCATTTTGCTTTAAAAAGGTCTTGGGCAGTTACATAATCATACTTTGGAAAAGTTTGTAGCTTTGTAGCTTTTTCTTGAAATATTTACTCTTTGGAAGTTTGTGATAAGAGGATGTGTTTCTGTGAAGGATTTGACTTTAGCAGTGTTTGGGAGCTGAAGTTTTGCCTGAGATGCATGCTCAGCTTTCCATGTTTTGCAGGCTTATCTGACCTTTGCAAGCAGTATTTCTCTTTGGTGTTCAGATCTTGTCTGGTGCTATACTATGGCAGAGTATGGAACAAGTTCCATAGGTACAGGCTCCATAATCATTTGCTGCCTGAGTGTTTCCCTCTGTCTGTGGCTGACCAAGGAACATAAGGAAGCCACCTGTGATTTCTCAGGTAGTAGAAATGTAGAAGTAGAAATGGAAGTAGAAGATGTACTGAAAATTCACAGCTTTCCTCATGGCCTGTTGCCTGTACACACATCATATGCATTTGCTGTGCTGCAAAGAAATGAAGACTAGGCAGACATTTATACTTTTGAAGACCACTATCACAAAGACAAGTGATGAGTTCAGCATCTTTTCAGAAAGAAAAATAAGTGAAAGACTGTAAAATAATGCTACTATTTGTTATTTGTTCTTCTTATCAAATCCTGGCAATATTAGAGTTTAGTTCAGAAGTAAGGGCAATCTGAAGTAAGTTTATTTTAATTACTAGGTATGTGAGATGTTTTAGAAATTTCTGTAGTCAGCAGCAGTCTTCCTGTTGTGAAGGCTTAGCTGCTATGGTTAGAAAAGAGAGGGAGTACCTAATGGGATTCATGCTGCCCACAGTGAGCACCTTTGGCTAATTTTAAGCATCATAACAAGATAAAAATGATGATCTCACATTCCTAAACAATCAAATACTGTCTAGAGCATAAGTTATTAGTTCAATTATCAAGTGTATGCTAACATTGTTGGTGAATCTGTGGAAGATAGTGTGAGTAGCTGCTGAAAGTGCCAACTTTATTTCACAATGGTTTGTTTCCAAGGAAAACACAGTTCCTTGTTGCATACCACTAGCCAAAAAGTTGTAAGCTGCAAACTGATCCCTCCTCTGATGCAGCTGGCTAAAAGTAAGTTGTTCCAGTTGCATGTCCCAGCTTGCTGCTTCCACTGTGTAAGGCAAGTGTGTTGGCCAAGAGAGTAAGGATTAGGATGGCAATATATCTCCAGATCCCTTTTTACCTGTGTGGGACTGGTAGCAAGGGACCTCTCAAGACAATTCTGCAGTGTATGTTACACTGCTTTGAGGGTTGTACGTTGTGTCATTTATAGATGTGAAATGTTCTTCGTCTGGGGTGATACCATGACTTTTAACCATGATCATTCTATATAATACAACACAAATATTTATTGAGAATAATCTCTTGACCATGCTGCAATGAAATATTTTCCATACATTCTGAAGAATCAAGAGGAATATTTTTAAACTTTGGAAGTGAAAACAGAAGTTCTGTGGCAAATGCTGTATATGACTGATGGTAGAAGCTTACTTTCAACTTTTTAGCCACACACTTCATAATTCTTGCATCAAATTATGATGCCATCAGGACTACTTTTCTGCAGCCAAAGCAGCTGCATAATTATTAAGTACAAATGTTTGTTTATCCACTTTTACTGAAGTTTCAGCACCTCAAGGTGGAAAGAAAATGCTGGACAAACATATTATGGAGTGAACACTACCATGAATGCAATTCTAAAATCACCTCCTCAGTGCTATAACATTAAAAAAAAAAAAAAAAGTTGATTGAGACTTAAATGTAGAAACATGGACGTCTTGTTGTACTGTAAAGACAATCTACTGCAATATGAGCCTGCAAGGTGTGCTCTGTACTGATCTCTGGTGGGTAGAGTCATAGGACAGGCCAGCTTAGAAGGAAGCTCCAAAAGTCATCTGGTCCAACCTTTATAGGAGAAGGGAACCTAGAAGAGATCATCTAGCACTCTGTTCAATCACATATTGAAAATGTGCAGTGATGAGAACTCTGCCATATCCCTGAGGAAGTTGCTCCAGTGGATGCTTGTTCTTGTGATAATTTTTTTCTTAAGATGAAACTTTTCCCAGTGTAACTTGTACTTTTT
>NC_140704.1:99182500-99217500 GCF_050655825.1 Lonchura striata | reverse complement strand
GCTGAATAACATCCAGATTTTATGATTTCCAAGTTTTTTCCCCATAGGGTGTTTTGTGTCTAATTTTTAATGCCTGAAGTCTTAATATTTAAACATAAAAGCAATCTACTAGATACATAATTCTTCTTGTATACCTGTGTGTTCTAGTAAAATAACTACAGGTGGAAGGAATGCAAAAGCTACAGGGAAAGGAGAGATGAAATTAAATAGTTTTATCATTGGTACTTATTGGAGATTTTGATGATTTTGTTTCTGTTTTTTTGATCAACTGATTGGCAGAAATTTTACCAGTAGACTACACAAGTAAAAGTGCATTTCTCTGTTTGGGTCTTTTTCTAGTTGTTTTATTTCTTTCTATTCTTTGCTGAGAGCTTTAATGTTTTCATACATGATATGTCTGTAACTTGTGATTTTAAAGTCTTCTTTCTATCTTCATTATGCTTATGTATTATATAGATTTCTCCGCGTAGAATGATGTTCAGTTTCACTATCTCTAGAGCTGCAAGACAAATAGAAGTGTAAACACAGAGCAGATGCCTCATTTTACATAAGAAAACCTTGCTCCCACTTATCATATTTGAACTGCTTGTGTTTGTACACCTGTAGCTCACTGACAGTACCCTTCAGAAAATGAATTATTTGTTTTGTACCATTTATATAAGACATGCCTCATTGTAGACAAGTGAGAGAGAACTTCTAGAATTTCAAGTCCATGGCCTTATTTTTGTTGACCACCATCACTCTGTGTAATGCTGTACATTCATAGTGCTCCAAGCAGATTTGAGATAGAGGTACCAAAAGCCCAGCCCTCCTGTTAGTTTTCTGAAACTTTCCATGCAAGTTCGTCATCAAGAGGCCATCGTCTGAGAGGGGTATGGAAATGCCATATGGCTGTAAATGGCCACCTCATGGCTACTGCTTTTGACTAAAGCAATATATATGCCTAGTTTCTGAAATGTTAAGCTGGTTTCCTTCCAGCTGCTAATTGAAAAAGGTAAAGAGTTTATAACTACGTATCATTTCATCACTCATGGACAAACTCATAAGGGTTGTTTCTACATTTTTTTTTTCCCTACCATATGGGAATTCTGTATTCCCTTAATTTTAAGCACCCTGCAAGTAGGCAGATGTTAATGCTAAAAAAATGTGGTGCTGAACCAGTTTCTTAGACCACTGAAATTTCATAATTTTCTTACTTGTTGACATTTTTGCTTGTCAGTTTTCAGGGCATTTAGTGATATAGTCAAGAGACAGCATGAGAGCAGAAAGCATAGAGGTACTAGCAAAAATAGATAAGTTTATTAATTATTTTGCTTTATGGTATATACATAGCAAGTGCATTTGTACAGAGTTAGCTAAATACTGATTTATGCCTGTCTAAGTAAAAGAAAAGCATTAAAATACTTGCTATCATCTTGAATCTTCAAAATGTCTGATAGTTCGTATTTCATAAAGTCACACATCTGAGAAGTTGGCTTTTGCAAAACAAGCTCTCTGATTATCTGATATCCTCCGGAAGGTTAGGAGAGTTGTTTCCTATATTACTTAGGAAAAAATTTCTTTTTACAATTGAAAATGTCAGCATCAATTTAAAGTAACACTAAGCATGTGCTTGCTTTCTGAATATTATCCTCCTCCACCTCCCCTCCAACCACCCTGCTGAGGATCTGAGTGTGACAGTTTGATTAGATCATCAATCCTTACTGTTAACAGCACTTTTCCTGAACACCTGGGTTGCTAGGTCACATCTGAGTTTAGCTACCGTTGTTTTAGTGACCTAACGTGCATTCACCATAGCAATTTACATTTAGTCCTCAAATTAAAAGTTACCTTAGAACAACAGTTTGCTTTAAAATGACCTTTGTTCTCATGTGAAAGTTATGCTATATGATGTGATAAAACCATAAATGATGAAACAGATTTTTGTATTTGAGATGTGGTTACTTTCTTTGGTAGAACTCTCAAATAAGTCTGTCTAACTGCTGTCTCAAAAGCAAAGCTCAGTTAGGAATACTTCTCCTACTTAATTACCTGTCAGCGTAGAAGAAATCTACATAGATTTATATTCCTCTATTTTGATTAAATCGTGTTATTCTATACTAAGTTAAGAAATCACATTTGTCATATCCTTACAATATTTTTATAGTATTTCTTCCCTAAAAATCTGCTTTTGACTTGTCAGTACAATCTGATTCCTGCTTTTCCTATTTTTAGGGAAAATATCAGCAAGGGTGAATACCTGGCAACAATTTCAATGCAAATTCTTGAGCAGCAAACAACAACATAAGCATGCTATAAAATGTAGTCCTTTTCTGAATCTACAGTAATCCGTTGTTTTTCCTCTGAACAGGAATATAGGCTATTCATAAAGTTATCAGAGGAGAATTCATTAAGCATTTCATTATAAATCAGTTTAGACTTTTTCTTCTGTTTTTGAGTGATAAATAAAAGCACAAAATGGGACACTTATTTAACAAGAGAATTCACTTTTAGCAGTATATATGAAGTAACAATAGTAGTTAATGGAAATGCTTTGCTTCGTGCTTTCTCTCATGTGAGTTGAATATGCTTTCATATATATTCTTAAATCAAATGTAAAGCTTCCTGTAATCTGTTACCGTCATGCCATTCTTGCAGATCTATGAAATTAGATACCAAATGATTATTTCCTTTAAACCGGTCAAGTGTGAAAGAGAGATCTGAAGGCCAAGTGTAGAATTTAAAAGAAAAACATTTCTTTAAGTATAACGTTTATAATAGAGGGGTGTTTCCCCTCTATTATATTCCTTCTCCTGTAGTACATATAGGGTGGAATTAAAATGCATTACATAAAGCACATATACATTTTGGGGTGTGATTTGGTGTCTAATTAAATCAGAAGAAAGTATTATTTTGATTGGGATCATTAATGAAGCATAATTTTGCTTGTTAAGCAAAACTCTAATTAGGCACTCTATTTTAAATATTATTTTGTATATATGCTACTGTTCAAGAACGTGTTTACTGTGTCCTCTGAAATATGTGAAGTGCCTACTTCTGTTAATCCATATTCAAAACATATGTCGTAGTGGCTTCTGAGAATTCATAATAACAATAAAATTAAAAACATGGATAAATTCATGCAAAACTAAAAATTCTGAAGCATGCAGTGTACATTATTTTAAATGCTAATTCATAGTAAAATTAATGGTAACAAAGTATAAAGGATCTGGTGTACATAATCAGAATGTAGAAAATGCTGCTCAGCTTTTCATCAGAGTGATGTAATATAGGGTCAATAGGATGTTTAAAGAAAAAGCTACCATGAAAGAGGTGACATAAGAAAGTAAGTCTTTCAAACAGCATTTTGTTATCATGATACTATGCAAATAGAAAACAGTAGGCCTTGATGAAAGCATACTTGTTAAACTCCTTGAATTTTTTCGGAAGAAGAATAATTTGTAGGACATGAGTAATGTGATATTACTTTATATGTGTTTGTTTATTTATTATTATGGTTATGAAATTGTATTATTTATGACTATATGAATCCATGCAATCAAAAATTTTTGAAAAATGAAATTTTTGGGGTCAGCTTTTGCATGCTTCATAGCTGTACACTAAATGTTTCTTTTTTTTTTTAATTTGAGGAAATTTATTTGCCGATGCTTTTTTGGTTTTTTTTTAGTTTGATGTAATTTTTACTTCATTGCTTGTTGTTCTCCAGTAAAAAATTTTCAAGTTTGAAATTTGGCCATAATAATCATCACTGACCATTGATCGTCACCCTTTGTGTGTGTTGCTTTGGATTACCAGATTATCAGTATATTCCTCATTGTTTATGGAGACTTTGTAGGTGGAGATTATTCTTTGGTTTACAACTTTTCTCTTACATATGATTATGTTGGCATGAATTCTGTTCCTGTTGGAACAAATTAGAAGTTTACCTTAATGCCAAACAGTGCAACTTTTTATTTTTATGCACTCTGTAAAGATTGTAATTGTGGTGTTGGGTAAATAAAAAAAGTGCAATAGTTACTGAGTAAGAGAAACAGGACAGACCAATAGACTAACTCCTGTTATATCATGATGCATTTACTGTTAAATAAAAGCCTGCGCTTCTGACAGACTGACTTGGGGAAAGATGAGCATGTACAAATTTAGTCTTCATTGTACTGTATCTTTACTGAAAATATTTATTTATTCATAGGAATGTGTCTCATGCAAGTTATGTATCTGTAACATCCAAGGCAAGGCATTGGTAGTTTCCATAAAGGTGAAGCGAGGTACAGTCAGCACTTGTATGTCTTCCCATTGTTGGCATTGCCTGAATTCAAGGAAGTGGAATCTGCATTTTCTTCATTGCTGTTTTCAGTAAAATTGCAGGAATGATCTTACTCATGCTTAGTTGTATCAGGTAAAAGCACACCTTGGCTGTGTGGACAGAGAAATCCACTTGTGTGAAGAACAGAATGCATTTAGAACACAGAATGTTGTCCAACATAGTTGCAAACTGGTCTCAAACTAGAATGTTTTCAGTGTTCTTCTGTTTTGTAAAGAAGTAGTCTGTCCCCTGGCCAGACTTCACTGCTCTTCAGGCTTCACCTGTGGAAGGTGGTCTGTTCAGAGAGTATATACAGCAAAGGAATGTGGATTCTGCTG
Organism: Lonchura striata; assembly: GCF_050655825.1. Taxonomy (NCBI): domain Eukaryota; kingdom Metazoa; phylum Chordata; class Aves; order Passeriformes; family Estrildidae; genus Lonchura; species Lonchura striata. The sequence continues at coordinate 99,212,859 of NC_140704.1, read as the reverse complement.
TAGTTGTGTTTTCATCACCAGTGGCAGTCATCTGAGCGGCTTGGGCAGTTATACTTTTTTTTGTGTTTGATTTTCTTTTCACTTATGATATGAGTGTAGTAATATTTACTTCACAGGTGCTGATGAGAGCTTGAGAAGTATTGCAAAGAGAAGTATGATGGTTTTTGTCTTTTATTGGAATGATGTGATAAAACTATTGTGGCTGTCACACTTTGAAAGACACTTGATGTGCTTTTGAAATGCTAAGCTGAAGGACAAGAATGCTGGGGGAGAGAAAGTGAAGATCTTTCTCCAAATAGGACTTCTGATCAAGCTAGAGACAGAAGCTCTTATGTAGGTAACAGAAGTGTTAAGATCTGGAGAAAGTCACCAAACAATTGCTAGGGAAGGGAATTCCTTGCAAATGGTGCAGAGGCTTCATTTTTCCCCTTGATTTCTCTTTACCTGAGCTGGAAACAGAGCTGTATATGGAGTCAATCCAGTAGTGTCTTAGTTTTATTTTCAGGTTAGGTTCAGCTTCAGTCCGACAGCAGCTCTTTTGGTTTATGTTTCACATAATTTCAGAGAATGGTCCTGATTCAAATCTGCTTTCTGTGAAAGCTTTTCGTGAAGACTCAGCCTTGGCAGACTTCAGACCAATACAATATGGGCTGGCTATCAAAGGTTTTATTTTTCATTCGGTCTTGACTTAATTCTCTAGTTTAATTGTTGAGGAGTGTAAATCAGATGTCTAATGCAAATATTTTTTCTATTTCATTGAGGTTTGCGCTGGTTTTAATTAGTTTTGTTTTCTATGATAAATTTTACACAGGCAATTTTAAGAAATGCTGTAACCTTGATGGTGTACATCTCTCTTGCTTTGTTATTGTGCATAAGCAGGCTGCTCTAGACAAACGCAGAAAGGGAAGTCAGTGGAATGAGCAAGACACTAAAGTTTGTATTGGTGTGAGTCAGAGGAGAATGTTCGATGTCCCAAAGTATGGGATTTAAAAAAAGAATATGGGGCATGTTTCATAAGAGGTAAAGCCATGCAAGTGGCTTATGTGTTTTCATCCTTGTTCCTGCAATATTCTGACCTTCTATGAAAGACGTTTTAAGGGAGCATGATGAATCTTTAACAGTAATGAAGACAGTTCATTATACAGTATGCTTTCAGGATGAATTTCAGTATAGTAACAAATATGTAAAGCATATAAAAGTTATGCTACATTTGCATTTTTGATCACAATATAACTTATATATTGAAAAAGCTAATTTTTGTAGACAGTACATTTATAATATACTTTGTATTTTTTACTTTTAAGTCAGATAATAAATGCCTTTGCTTGATGATATGCCTGTATGTATAGCTATATCTTGTCTCTCAGTTAGAGTGTTTAGTCACCAAAAGGAATTTGTCACTTTTTGTACAAACTTATGTTTCCCAATTACACATATGGAAAGATGGGTGATGATTTTAACCTCTTAAGATCCCATTTCCTTTTTAAATCTCATCTTTTCCAGGTCCAGCATGTCAGTCTGTCAGTCTCTGTAGGAGTTTATCAGGGTTATCTGTCAGTGTCAAAGTCAGAGGAAGACATTCAGAAATGCAAAACTGTTATTCTTTAAGTCTGTAGGTTTGCTAGAAGGATTTTAGAAGAAGCACAAAATAGACAGCAGAGGGGGCCAGGCTCTCTACATCACCAACCTAGTTGCTCTCAGTTTCAGTAATTTTGTTTTGTGGACAGAGGTTCTCTGGTTAGTCCATTTAGTTATTATAGTGTAATTCTGTTCCTGTTATTTTGCACTTACTGGGAAAAGCAATGGAAATTCAGGGGACGTTTTTGAGTAGCCTTTGTGATTCCACTTTCTCATACACTTAAAGAAAAATAAGAAAACCTACAAAGAACATAATCATTAATTTTCTTATGACTGCTTTTTTCCTGAAACACTAATGTGACCATATCTTGAGAATGAAAAGAAACCCCTGTAAATATGAGGACTTGATAGTGCTGAATCAAACTATTTTCTGTATTGCTAGAAATCCCTATCCTTTGCCTCATCAACTGCTGTTCTTGCAAGATAAGAAATAATATATAAATTCAAAATATTGTAAAATTTTATTGGACAGAATTTTGGTATGCATCTTTTTTCAGATACTGTGTTAGTTCCAGAGATAACATTATTCAAAAAATACCCATAAAATACTCTGATTTTTTGTTTGGCTTTTTTTCTGCTGGCATGCACGTGCTAATATGTGTCATGAATTATATCTTCCTGTGCCTTGGTGTCCCATTTAGTATACAGTTCTTAGCTGTTCTATATTCGTTGGATCAGTGTTTGCTTGCTTTTGTAGATCATTATCTTGTTTCCCTGAGAAAGCACAGTGAGGAACAGTCCTTTCAGCTGAAAACTGGTGTAGTTCTTAGCCCCAAATGGTCACTTGAATTGGTTATATAAGATTTGGAAGGACACTAGACTTGCATCAAGCATTGCCACACAGGTAAACCAGTCCATTTCCAAAAACCAAATCAACTAACAAACCCCCTTCTCCCAAAAAAATATTGAGTTGGACATGGGCTTAGAGGAATGGGCTTACTGTGACTACATCTGTAGCAAATGACAGATGCTTCAGTATATAGTTTTGCTTTTTACTTTATATGCTTTCTTGTAGTTGACTTTATTCTTGCTTTTTAAAAATGAAAATAGATCAAATGCAGCAAAATGATACATGCTCCTTTTTTGAGGTGATGTAAAAGGTTGTATAGATTGTCATTCAGGAGGCAGACATTCTTCAGCTAGAAACTGAATTTTGTAGTTTGAAGTTAGTAAAAGCAAATGATAGTGGCATACATTTTTCATTAAAAATGTCTACTGTATCTTAAAAGTATTTTTTTAAAAAGTTATGGCATGAACATATCTATAATGATACACTGCAGCTGTCTCTGGATTAATGCAGTGAAAATATGACCTCTTAGAAGCTGCCTGCTATGCAGACTTGCTGTAGTTGCCCTGCTTTCATCAATGTGATTTTAAAAAGCATCGGAAGAGGGACTGCACTTCTGATGAGGCATATACATTACCAAAAAGGAGAGATGGGCAATGAAGGTCTAATTAATTTATTAAAAGGATCAGGGCTGGTAATGGTTGCTGTGGCTTTTGGAAGAGTCAAAAGAGAACATCAGTCTTCTAGGTGCACTGTATTTCCTCAGGAATAGAGAAGATAAGAACTGTTAAACTGTTAGAGAGGTTTCTTCCACTTTATATATATGTTTTCTGCTATAATCATACCAGTAGAGTTCAGGTCATCATGCAAACGCAGGACAATGGCAGAATCGTCATGACGTGTACAGAGCAGTTTGATAAGGTCTCTCAGCTGGTACAATGAAGGGTTGCTTTCTTTCCTGTGTTAACACTGAAACATTAAACAGAATGGACATTGAATTTTGGTGCTTTGCTGATAAACAAGTTGAATGTGCGCTTGTACAGTGATGTATTGCAGTGTCCTTGTGTCTGTGAATGGACTTCTCACAGATTCAGAGTTAGGATTCTATATATAACCCACTGTATATAGGAAGGTTGTGAACAGTTTTACAAATATTCTTCTTTGGGCTACTGCTAGTGAAAAAAAAAACAATAAAAATGCAATTCACATCAGCTGCTGAAAATCTCTGATGCATTTTCTCTAACATAGACAGCAACTTCTGAAAATATTTATGAGTCTGCTTTCTGATGAATGCTTGATATCATCCCTTAGGATATGATCTCTTTGTTGGATTAAAGGCACTAGTCCTTGCATTAAATGATGTTGGGTTTTTTTCATCCTAATACTCTTTACATGTATCTCTTTTAGATGGTGCCGTCTATTACCCTGCTCAGCCTCCTTCCGTTTATCTTCCCTATGAAACAGCTATTAGTTCACCAAACAAATTTTGAGATGATTTTCCTCCAACTGTTTGCAGGTTCTGAAAAATCCATTAATATCAAAACCCTTTTTTGATTCCCTTTGCTCCGTGTGTGTGTTTGTGTGTGTGCATGTATGTGTGTGGTATTTTTTATGTTGACCTGAAGATTTGTTTTACTACTGGACCTGTGTAGCAGCTTAGGGGGCTCTATTCCCACTGTACTGTTTACTGCCATGTTGTCTGATCCATCAGCAGTCTAATTCACAGATAGTATCAAAATTCATGATGTAATAGATTTTCCACATTGTTTTGTAGGGGGAACTTATTAAAGATAAAAACCTCATGTGGCAGTTGCCCTTTCAGCAGTTTAAGCTTTTGATTATTTCTTTCCATTTTTAATGTGCACTGATGATGCCTTGACACTTCTCCTGCTACACATTCATTTTTCTGTGGTCTTTCTGACAGACTGACATGAAACTGGTTGCTTTTAGCTTTTGCCATTGCTTTCAAAGCATATGTTCTGGACAGTAAGTTTTCTTTCCTTTGTAAGTAAGCTTTATTTAGTGTTTGTTTCATTAAATAGTAAACTTTTTTGTGCAGAAAATTTACTACAAACATTAGCTGATTACAAACTGTACTGCCTCAGTGCTTAGAATTCAGTCTGCCATGACCACTTGTCCCAAATAGTCCAGTTCTTTTCTTTTGTAGATATGTTGCAGGTTTTTTAACTATCAAGATTTTATTTTGAAGATAGACAGAATTAGAATGTAGTTTAAAGGCAAATTCAAATTATTATTCATTCTGCCTTCTTCTAAATGTTTCTGACATAGAAGAATTTTCAAAATTTCTAGGTATCAAATATTTCAGCAGGAAAATTATTTAATATTTTGATTGTTTCTATTTTTGTTGCTCTCTTAAGTTGATCAGAAGCTTTAAATATAGACTTTGATGATAGCTTTTTGCTAATCATGAATAAAATATTTCTAGAAGTCATTTACTTTTTAAGGCCAGAGCAAACACAAAGTACTTTAAATACAGAGTTTTTTTTCAGAATAACTGATTATCTTACATAACCTAAGTAGAAGTTCAAATTTGTTGGGAAAGTAACTATAGAATAAGGCATGAGTTTAGATGAAGAGTCTTGGCATGTCAAGTTTAACATAGGTATTGCACACTGGCATTTGAGTAAACAGAAGTTTGAGCATAGTAAATAAGCAGAAAAATTGCTAAGGACCATGTTCTATTCCAGGTGCCTCAGGCTAAGGATTATAGGTGACACTTGTGATGAACTGAACTTTGCAAACATGTTTGTAATAATTAGTTCAGCTGTTTCCTAATATGAACATCTATCATAGCCTTTTAAGAGGTGAACCTGGAAGCAAATGCTAGTGATCATCTAGTCCCTTCTCCCAATCATATTTTGTATGCAAACATAAGTATTGTTTCCAAACACATTGCTACAATCTATCTTTGATAGATGCCTTTATAACTTATTCCTGAAAGTATCTTTCAAGTGGACAGTTCTGCAACTTCCATGGTGCTTATTCTACCACATACCTGCACATGCTGAAACACAATGCTTTGAGAAATTTAGGAAACTCAGATTTATTGAGAACACATAGTTTTTGACATGGATTTGAAATTTATCAGAGGAAAGGTAGTGACTTCCCAGTAACTTCCTATCAGAAAATTTTACTATCAATTTAAGAATTTATTGAAATTGCATACCTCTATAGGTATTTCAGTTTCTGTATTTGTAATAGCAATTTGTTTGAGGACTAATATTGCTGGCTTAAGAAATTCTGGACAATATATTCCAGCTTCCATTTACCCTCTCTATGTATAGTTTAGATTTATTGATAAGGCAGTGGTAATCAGACATCTCTCCTTGTGTAGTCCTGTCCCTTGGGTCCTTTGTTTGCATTGCTTGTCTGAGAACTGCGTAGCTAGAGCCACAGAGCTGACTGGCTGCATCAGGGTTGGGAGGTCAATCTGCTCTGGAGAAATTTGGTATAGTCAGAGGAATGACTCATTGAGCCAAACTGTGCTGTCCTCTCCCCTCCTGTCCCTGGCTGAGCTCTGCTTACTGTATTTCCCTGTGGTGCACTAGCAGCATCACATCGAATTTCCCACCAGAATTTTATTCCAGAACTGTGCTCCTTCCCCTTCTGCATTCCTCCTCGAAATTTCACACAAGGATATGCAAGGAAGATATGCTGTTGAAAGAAGCAGAGGAGTAGAATTAATGTTTTGCTACATTAAGCTATTGAGAAAATCTGTGTAAAAGAACAGCTGTGTGGGCCTCATTATCCTTGCTTGCCCTATTGTGCTGTGAGGCGATTAGAGGAGGAGAAGGAAATTTTTTCTGGGGAACCAACCAAAACCTGTAACTCAGGCATGACCAGACACGTGAGCAAGGGACACAAGGCCTGTGGCCCATTATTCAGTAGGCCTGGATTGCAGAATTGCAACATTTACAAGAGTTGCAACTGGGAGATCCCCAAAGTTCTGACTGCAATGATACAATGCTGGTGTTGATGCCTTAAGTTTTAGTTTTCATATTATCCAGAATCTGTACTGCATTGAACTTCATATAAATTGTTAGCAAGTTCTTCTCACAGTTTAGTTAGACAAAACAATCCTTTTCCAGCCTGAGAACCAAGGACACTGTTGCAGCTTTAGGTCCAAAAAGTACAAACGTCAGTGAATTGAGGAGAGCAAACTGAGCATGGGACTTCATACTGAAACTGTAATTGGACAATTAACCCCAATATGTAAGTGCACCAAAACTTTAAAAAGTGTGAAAATGTGTGAGCCATCGTCCATCTTGGGTGTAGCCTCAGCCAGGCTCTTGTACTGTCCAAGGTGTATCCTTTGAAGGCCTTTTTATTAAATACCTACTTTATTTCTTTAACATTGACCAGCATCTGTTCTAGGCAGCCTCTCAAGGAGTAAGTGTGAAGCTCACTCTCAGGGTGAATCAGTGGAGTCTTCATAACCATTGGCTTTGCTCTATCCAGTCTGCATTAGCTGCAGTCCCTGTTCAGTCTCACACCTGACCAAGTTCTAGGATGGGAGCTGTGCTCAGATAGTCTGTGAGCAACATGGGCCTGAGGAGCAACCAGCTGGCACTGCCTGTGGTAGCTGGTCAGAAAGGCTGTAGAAGTTTCTAAGAAAGAGAGGTACAAATGCAGAGAATAGTTGATTTGGTATATATCTTCTTTTGCACCCTTGTTCTGCCACAGCTGTCCTTGAACAAAATGAATGAACATAATATTGCATCATACAGTGTTGTTTTGCAATCAGTTGCACTATTTCTTTCTACTGAGAGCATCAGTTACATTGAGAGGGGTACTCTGTTTCTTTGTAGCTGTACATAGTTGATCCTGCATTTTCCTTTGGCACCTCCAAGATAAATTCAGTCTCTAACAGCTGACTGGACATGAAGTGTGTGTGGGAGAGCTGTCCTTCTGTGACTTCATATCTTAGCACAGAAGAGTAATGGGATAGATACTGGAACAATAGTAGTAAGGGTAAAGAGCCATGAACAGTAAGTCACACCAAAAAATCTTTTTCTAAAATTTTCATGCAGTAATGTTTTATGTAATTGTAAACTTTTAAGAATGAATTTAGTGCTATATCTCAAAAAATTTGGTTTATGTTGCTCCATGTGAAAGTTGTTGATTGCATTAAAAATTGTAGAGACAGTAAAGAGAAATGCTAAACCACTGATTTTAAGGAATATGGCAGTAAGTGTTTCTAGAACCTGCAGTACAAGTTAAATCTAACATATTTACTAGGGATGTAGGAGGAAGATTCAATGCTACATTAATTACATTCACAGATGGTCATAAAATTAGGATATAACAACAAATACAGAGAAGGTTCTAATACAGAAGGACAGAAAAGTTGGAAATATGAGCAAGAGATAAAATTAGGTGCTCTAGAAATATGTAAATGAAAACATCTGAAACTATGCAAAATATGAATATTCCATAGTAGAAAAGTGTTGAAAAGGAGATGTTAAAAAAGATAAACATGACAATGGAAACTGATTAGGAATGTAGTTTAAATAAGACAAGCATACAGGAGAGAAGGATTAAGGTTGTGTGGGTAGCCATTGCATGAATACCCTGAGGACATGGCTGTCTTTCCTTTGCCCTTGTAGACAAAGGCTGCTGTTTGCATTGAGCTGGCCTTTAGGAAGGAACTTTGGGATTTTATACCAGATGAATAATCTTAGCTCATTTCTGTATTTGAAGGATGGATCTAGAGCGGGTGGTATTTAATTTAATATCTTCTAGCTATTGTAGTTTGTGTTGACTCAGCTGAGCCTTGCCCATTTGTTTTGAGAATCTAAGATTATTCCCTGTGACTAGAAGTATGTATAGAAAAGAGGTACAGACTATGGGACTGACTTTATCCAGTAAAAGGGTTGAACAGGAAAAGGTATCTTTTAAAGCCAGATAAACTGTGTAAGGAAATAGGCTTTCATCATGAAGTGAGCACCACCAGGCTGGAGAGCTGAATGAGTGGGTATTCTTACAACCTGCATGGCTTCCAAGAGGTTTATACTAGAATGGTTCTTTTTACCCTTGAAAAGTATGGTAAAAGCTTGGCAGATCTTCAGAAATCAACAATCCAGTACAGAAGATACTGGTGAGCAGTACAGGGCACCCTGAACTTTGAGAAAAGATAAAAGAACACTTCATTTCATGTGAAGCAGTTGTGCTTGCCTTTTAGCTAAATTAGGGTTTCATGCTTGGACTGAAGATTCTGTGGTCTTTATCTTCAAATGAGAAGCTATCTGTTTGAAGTGTATTCTGGGTTCTAAATTAAAATTGCATTTTACCATTTAATGTAAAATGTGGTGTATTTACGTTGCTTTTACCTGTAGGTAGGACTTAGGAGTGTTTTCTTCAGTCATTTTGTATCTAGTTCTGTGAGATCATGTTTGAATTCTTCCAGAAAAAGAATAATGGTTGCTGTTTTATTATTTGATTATAAAATCAAACTCAGGCATGAATATAAAGTTCAGTGCTAGAAAATAACTTTTCTAGTCAAACAGAATCCTTGTTGGTGGACAGATGAAAAATATGAATCATAACAGCCTATGGGGACAATTGCCAGTTTATTGATCACATGCCCAGTAACATGAGCACAGCAGCTTTTTCAATAGCAGACCATAAATATTACTGTTAATGCAAGTCAAAAAGCACTGCACTGGTGTACCATCCCATTCCAGAGGTGAGGCTGGCCCTAGCCTACTGAGGCTTGTTGTTGAGAGGCAGAGAAGCTGGTGAATTTCCACTCACCTGTTTCATATTGACACATTGCCAAAAGAAAAAAACAAACCCAAAATGGATACATCTCCCTGGAAAAGTATTAGTAGTTTCTTTGTGTCTTTTTGGTTTTTGCTTCGTTTTCGTTTGTTTGTTTTATTCTTGCTGGGGGGAGGGTGGGTAGGCAGGGAGTTTTTTCAACTCTACCAGAAAATCATTAATGATTGTGGGGATCCTGGTTTTGTGATTACATGGATAACCTATTCATGACTGTGCAATCACTTTGGTGTCTTCCATGTCCAACTGAATTTTCAGTGCCTTAAAGGATATTTCTAAGTGTGCTGGAAATTGACTGAGATGCTCAGCAATTCTCTTGACAAATTTCTTCAACTATTTAACTACTGGTGTATTGGCAAAGCAATTACATGGCTGTGAACTGAAGCAGTCTTCATGTTACATGCTGATGTGTTTAGATCTCCAAGAGCACACACAGTTTCACCTGTTTTTTCATCAGTGCATTTTGAAGTAACAGATACATAAAATAGATGTGTGGTATTGGCAGTTGTTCCAGGTAGCAAATGTCTTCTGCTGCATCTGGGACAGGAAAAATTCCTGCAGTGGAAGACAAAGTAACTCATCATCTCAGGAGGCACAGATTAATGTTTACTATTTAGTTTGTATGCTATTTACAGCCAGAGAGTTTAAGATGGATGAGTTTATTTAGCACTAACCATCCGAGTTTCCTTAGCTTAGTTTCTTAGCCTTCACACAACTTCCTTAACTAGTTTTCTGATCTTTTTTTTGAGATGTTGAAAACAAAAATGTTTCAATACTCAAGTACAGTCTCACTGTATTACCAAGTTTTGATCCCTTGAATTTACACATCATATGAGTTTTTCATAAAATATCCACATTCTGGAAAACATCTCAATTCCTGATATCAGTCTTACATTTTTTAGGCATTGTTCATTCTAAATGCATTTTCGCTGCTTTGCAGAGGTATGAGTCTATTAGAAGTAATAAGTAGATGGAGTGGGAGGAGGGCAGAAATTGCAATAATTCATTTATTAATGTTATTTAGTGAGAATCTGAACTAACAAGAAATGATATACTTTACTGAAATGGTGAATAAAGATGTAGCCTTATCATTTACTAAAGTTACTAACTAGTCATACAGTTTAGTAGTCATTTAATTTTCCTTCATCAGTCACTGTCTGCGGTAGCAGAACCCAAGGGGAGACTGTGGCTGCTGCTCTTGTGGAAAGTAATCTTTTAAGAACCAGTTTATAGGACTTGCTTTGTGTGTTCATTTTGGGTGCTGCCCCTGGAAGTTTCCAGAAACTGCTTCTGAGAAGGACTTGCATTTCATGACACTTCAGTAAGCATCATAGAGATGTAGCAGATACAGAATAAGTAGTAGATACAGAATAAAAGAATAATAGAATTGTTCACAGGGAGTTGTTTTTCTGAATTCCAGTTTAAAGCTGGTATATACTTGATAGGCCACTTTATTGCAATTATTTTTCCAAACTCTTTTGGCCAGTTTCTCAGTGATTTAGCTCCATAATTAGCAGAAGTTTAAGATTTGAACCTGGGGAGTTTTCCCCCTTATTTTCAGTAAAGGTGTTTTTGTTAGCCACTAGATGTTTAAATATTTTCTATAAATCCATCATATATATATTTTTTTAATTAAAAGAGTAGATCATACTGACATTTTTGAATGCTATTTTATTTTGAATGCTGTTAAGTTTTCACCCAAGAGGCTGACTCTGCAGTGTTTCTCCAAGTTGTATGAGTGAAAAACATTTGCATTGCGCCCTCATGATTCTAGATCTCCAAGGTTACGTAAATCTATGCACAATTGAGAAAGGCATGCCCTAAGAAGATAGTGAAATCTTCTGAAGATTACTGTGTTGCCGGTTGTTATTAACATTTTCCAGCTATGTATCCATCAAGAAAACTTGAATGTCTGTCATTGAGTAAGGCCTTCAGTCCTATACTTGTAGTTAAGGGCATATCATGTCTATTACAGGCAGTGTCAGACAGCAACATTTACATCTTTGTTTAGGCTGCAGTTTAACATACAGAATTGCATAGGGATTATGCATACTTGAGTGAAAAATAGCCACTTTATTAGGTGGTAGCAGTGTATATGTAATCAATCTTTGTGGCTACTTTTCATATGAATTAATCTGAGGCAATTATGAATTGATGTCATGTTATGACTGAGCTTTTTGGCGTAGGATTCAAGTTCAAATTCTTACCACAACAAGAGCCTACCTTGAGGAAGAAGAACTAAAGGACTGAGTAGCTCTCACTGTTCACTCCTACCAAAATGCTTGTGTTCTGGAAACTCCCTGAACCTCAAAAAGCCCCTAGGCTCACAACACTATTTTGTTTGCCTCTCCTGCTGTTCTGCTCAGGCCAAGGGAACAACCAGCTGCAGTGAAGCACTTCCTCAGGTGTGATTGTGTCTAAAACCAAGTGGTTGCTCTAGTAGTACATTTCTGCCACCACTGGGAGATGATTGACCTTTCCCCCTCTCCTATTATCTGTGTTCATTAAATGGAGCCATGAGTACTCCTTCTCAGTAGCATGTTGGAAATGTTTAAGTATTTGAGTGATTCCTGCATATGAAAACACTATGAAATCATAGTAGTGACAGCTTTCCTTGACCACAGTGCTTGTTAGCAGAATATTAACCTATTTGGACAGGCTCTCTGGGACAAATTCCTGTTGTATTGCTTCTGAGCTCTCAATTCATGTTGATACAGTTGAATACGATTAACATAAATTTCCTATTAAGCCATATCCATGTTAAGATGAAATTCAAAGAAATCTGCAAATGTGGTTTGTTACAAGACATTAAAATAATATCTTAAATTTCAGGAATTAATTTTGTGCTCAAGAAATCAGCTTCCTCCAGAGCTTTTTATGATAAGTTTTTTCCTGCCATGTTTCTGTAGTGCCAGGCACTCTTAAGCATTGTGCTGCAATATTGTTATTGCTGGAGTTTCTCACAGTCAGAGTGTGGTGTTATAATCATAACTTATTTGCTGGATGTAAATGGATAGTAGCTGAAACCAAATTTCTTTTCACCTGTATAATCAAAAAATATTATTTGGATTCCTAGAGGTGAAAAGAGGCAAACTGAAACTTCATCTTTGAAGAGAAAATTTCAGAGGCACTTTGTCACTGTCATGTCATGGTGCAGACATCTGTCAGACTCTATTACAAATCCAACTTTCTTATTCGATGAGTTACTCAATTTGCAAATTGAGACCTCTCTGCTTTGTTAAAAATTATCACTGCTCATCCGAAAACCCTAAGTGTTTAAAAGTATAAGATGACAGCTTGAACGCTTAGGGATGTGGACTCTCCTTATAAGGACAAATTACCTTTCTGGATGTCACATTTAAATGTTTGGCTGCCTATCATCTACAGGGAATTTAGCATGATAAATCTTTTTAGATCTGTGAGAGCTGAGGAATTGTAAGTGAAGTGCACGAAAGGTGTTTGAGGTTCAGGTTTTTTTGTGTGTATCTTTTACAGAGTAGGCTTCAATCATCTCTGATTGCAGGTATGGTTACTGGAAGATATTGCTTGAGGTCATCTCCTTTTTTCAAAGATTTGAAGTTGTTGTCTTCCTTTTTCATCTAAATAAGGATTTTTTTTTGTTTTGTTTTTACTAAATACATGTATAAGGCTATTTTGTAGCATGAACCAGAGTGGATGAACCTAAAGATGAAAAGGTTAATTTTATAGTTGTTTGACAAGCATACAAAGGTATAATTGTGGGGTGGATCTGGCCCATCATTTCAGTATGCCATTTTGTAATTTCATTGTCAATCCCAGTAATATTTGCTATTCATAGAGGAATGAAGATATATGTGGCTTAGATTATTTACATTAAAATGGATGTTGATATGGATTCTCCTATGGCAACAAAAAATACTCTCATTTTCATTTCTTGAATTTGTGTGTGTTTTGGCCTTGCTGTTGCTTTTTTGTTGAGATAAATAGTAAGTTTTAGTAGTATTGATGTAATTCTTGGGGAATAGATCCCATTAGCTAGGTGCCATTCATCTGTGGGCATTCTGATTCCTTCCAGTTTATTATGCACATTTTATTTAGGAAGTAGGTTACTCTGAAGAAAATAGTTTTGCTCTCTTGACATATACCACCAAAAATTCTTTAACCTGTTGAGGGATATTAAAGCCTCAATTTTGCTTACTGGCATCCTTTTTAGCCTAGCTTCAAAACTGAATATTTTTGCAAGTCTTAAGTACTGTCTTCAGCTCTGGGCCAGCTGTGATTTCTTCCTTCATGGTTTGAATACAGAAGGCAAGGAAGCTGCTTTCACAGGCCTGAAATATCCTTAGGTTTGGCTGACATAGAAAAGAAGACAATAGGTTGCTTTATTCTTTGATGATCTCAGAGGTGCCACAGCTTTATCCTTTCAGTACCAGAGATGCTTCTTAGTCTTCTACCAAAATAATTTGTCTAGAGATGGAGAAAAGGTGAGAATGATTGATTGGTTGTTTTTTTTTTAAACTCTGGGCTGTTACAGTTAGTATCTACTGGCCATAACACAGTGAGCTATTTCAGACTAGAAAATCAACTTATTCTGTATCACAAAATTTGCATATGAAGTATTTCATGCTAAGCAAAAATCTTTAGCAGGCTTGGAGAGGAACTTACCTGCTCCTCCTATAGCAAGGGGTCGCTGAGAATGTTGTGCTGAGTGAAGCCCCTTTGAGATGTGTGACAGATCATGAGGCAAGCACTGATGGGTACTGATGTACACACCACAGCTGCTCCATACCCTCTCCACACGGACACACTCCTTTGGGAGTTTCAGAAGTATGTGATGCTGTTCCCAGCCTGAGATACAGTGTCTCAGCCCAGGACTGTGCCCAAAGTCCTGAGGTGAAGGAAGTTTCCCTTCTGAAGTGTCATCACTTCTCTGGTTTTCTGAGAGCAGCACTTGCAGGTGCTGGAAATAGTTGGTGCTAGAAAGTGGAGCACATAAGAGTTTTGTGGCAAAATCTCAAGAGTCTGTGACTGAAAAAAACTTCTGTGGTGGAGGAGCATATCTGTGCACAACTCAGGTGGGAGACTGCCTGCAGGTGGGTGTTCAGGCCTGTCAAAAAGAAGCCTTCTTCTCCTGAAAGGCTTAGGTCTTCCCAGGCAAGCCTGCTTCCAGATCTCTTGGCACTGTCACCTTTGACAAAGCAACGAATGTCACTTCCTTGCTCCACTTACAGTATGCAAGCAAATGAAGCAATTCAATATCACTGAAAAAGAAGCCAGAACAGATTACTTTTGTTGATCATGTTAAGTCCTTAAGAAAACCAGTACTGAAAATTAAATAGTGAGAGGAATGAATTGGCATTCCCACTACATTGAGTCCCAGTAATGTGAAGAGCATGTCACACCAGCTATAATTGCTTTTGTTTTGACAATACTGTCTGAAAACCAGAAGACTCAACCGTGACATTTTTCTTCACTGGATCTGCAGCTTAAGAATCTGAAGGTTATCACAGTACAGAAACAATGTCCACCTGTGGGAACCCAGGACACAGGGAATATTTCTCTGTCTGCTCTGAGGGGACCTGACCCCCAGAGAAGCATTGATTTTGACCCTCATTTGTGGAGAAAGCTTCCAAGACTTCAAGATAGACTAGAGTCCACAAAAGTGTGAAAGAGTAATTTTGCAAAGAGTAGTATTGCATGTCACTTGGGTGAGAAATTTAGGTCTTGGGATTTTTAGTATACTGTTTGGGGTGCTACATATTAGTTTTTTTCCAGAAAATCATAGGGTAGATGTTTGAAAGATAGAAAGCTATGACTTAAAATGAGGAGCAAAAGAAATGCTAAACATGAAGAAGAGTGATGGAGGAGAAGATACACAAGAAAAAAAGGGAGAAACAAGAGCAAGGGAAAGTGTAGGGAAACCAGTTGGCCCAATGTAGCAGCAGGCTATTGAGGAAAGAGGACAATAGGTAACTGGAGACCTGTGACCAAAAGAAGTACAAATATTATTTACTCAAGTTATCATAATTTTGACTTTTGAGATATAAAATTGCATTTCAAGACTTATTTTCCCACATAGACAGAAGGGAAATTTCAGCTCTTTTGCAGAGAGAACATGCATATGTGTAAATTTTCTCAAATGTGATCGGTCTTTGATGCTACAAACAAAAGCATATGGATGTTGTTTGGTTTCATATATTTCTACACATATGTCATGGTTTTCTAAATTACTTTTCTATTGTCTAAACAAACTAGATTAGGTGGATAAGCTATCTTCTTCAGAATTATAATGTGAAAATTCTGTTTTTGCAAAAATGTAATATCCAATGTTAAATGCCTTTAATTTCATAATTTTCCTGGATTCCGTGGCTTGGTTCTTGTTTGTACTTACAAAATAACATTCATTTGGTTTTGTTTGGTTTCATTGAACATGTGCAGTGTTGAAACTATTGCTTTAAAATGTGTGGTTTTCCTTCTACAATGTTCTACTAGCTTATTTCAGGGAAAAAATACAAGCCTCTTTTTTTAAAGAAATAGATTTGATTTCAGTGTCTGTAAATTTTTTAACACATACAGTTGAGTCAGCTGTGTGGAGTATCATGGGCTTCAGTGGTTACACTACTCTGAGGAGAGAAAATGATATCACAAGAATGGAAACAAATGTGTTCTCTCACTCTGATCATGAAGCCTTTAATTCCACACTTGGGGAAACAGCAGGATTTACTGGGGTCAGTTGTACTCCACTGGGATATGTATTATTAAAGTGTGTATATATGTGTGTGTAAGTGTTGCAGGGAAGAGTAGAAGGTCAGAACATACTTTGCAGTTTTATTACATTGCATTAGATTTACCTTTTAAAACTTATTTGTTCTCAAAATTAGACATAAAACATTCCCCCCTCCCCCCCCAAGCACATTTATTTTCTTGATAAATATTTAAATATTTGCATTTACCCTTTTAATGCAGTATATATGATTATTATGAGCAGGAATAGGAAAATAACCATGCAGGTTTTTTCATCTTAAAGTTACTTTTACTGCTTTTCTCTGTTGGACCTTGGGTAGTTTAATTTTTAGAATCAGTTTAGGAACTCATTTTTGTGACACTTCTCACAGAACTTGTCCTAAGGTGCCTATATGTTTATTTGTGTGTGTCATGTGACCCGGGTATCCTTTCCTAATTTTTCTGTTGCATACCTGCCAATGGCTGGAAACTGGGCCTGTTGTGCTGTTGGGGTGCTGTAGGTTCAGAGTCAGCGCAGCCACCTGCAGCAGGGTTACCTTGCAATGTCTGGGGCAGAAGGGGGCTCCCAGGACCTACTGCTCAGGTTTGGGGTTGGGGAGGAGGGGACAAATGATGGTGCAAAGGCTGTTCTGGGATGCACTGGGGACCAGCCTGCCATGTGTCTGCTGTGGAATCAGCAAAACATAGAAATTACTTAAAAGCTGCTTTTGTACAGTCACATTCTCCTCTTATCTAGTGCTTTGTTCTTGAGGGTGATAGCAAAAGGGAGAGCTTGTGGGCACTGAAATTCAGAGGCTGTTAAAATATTTCAATAGTTAGAATCACTTCTTTGAATATAAAGCTGTATACTCCCAGCTTGCAAACATGTGAGACTGCTCTCAAACGTCATGCTTTCACCTTTGCTAGTACGTTAGAAAAATGTAGGATGAAGCATCCACTGCAGTTATATTTAAAATTTTCTTTCTATTTTTACTTAGCTTAATATGAGAGGAACATAATAATTTTAATGTACACATTAATTATGGCTGGACAAAGTTGAAAGAAAATGTAATATTTGCTAGATATAAAAATGGCAGAAGGATCCATCTGCTCTGTCTGTATCCTATGTTCTTCATTCTGCCTGCAGGATTTGAGCCACTAAAGGAAATTATAACAAAATAATTTTTTTTTAATTTTAAGGTTTTTTCCTACTTCCTGAACAATTTACACTGATTGGAATGCAGCCTGAAATTTCTATTTTAGCTGCTGTTGCTTTGAGTAAAACAATTACTTTTTATTAAAAACGTCAATTCAAATGATTATTTAAATCTGACTTAAAAAAAAAAGAAAACTCGTTGCTTCTTGTTGTTGTTTTGCATGGGATTCTGTGCTATGGTAACTGGCCATAATTTTATTGAATTGATTTAATTGGTATTAATGAAAATTACATGTGTGTGTAAAGGGAGGATACAATTCCTTTAGGGCCTTAAATTGTCCTGAAGCACATGTGCAATTTCCATTACTCTTGATGAGAGTTGCATTTTTCTCAGCAGTGAGAATAATTCCTTGGGACCAGGTTGTGGATGACCTTTGTGGAAGTGGTAGCATAATACCTTTTTGGCATGAGCATTTGCAGTGCTCAGAATGGGGGTCAGAGTCATGACCCAGGGAAGAGGAGGGCAGCACCCCAATTCCTTCTCCCCTTCAGCCAACTCTGCACCAGCAGCTTGCAGAGCTGACTGCCTTTCTTTAAGTGCTCTGTCTTCCATTCCTGAGCTTTTAAAAGGATTTTAGGAACTTTAACCTGAAGGGAAACCCTGGCTGGGCTCCGGCATCTTTTAGAAACTATTGGTGAACTCATGCATATGAAATTGCAATTCCAGAATGAATTGTTTTCATTTTTAAAACATTTTCCTAATATTATAACCATGTTGGCAGTTAGTATGAATTGTAACAGCAAACTTATAGAAACAATTAACCTTGTGTATGAACCTTGGGGTAAAGATAGTGCAGCTTTTTGTGCCCTTCCTGTGTGCCCATCATTTGTGTTACATAACAACTTTTTACATGTGGGACTTTATACATCTAGCTGTAGATACTTTTATTTAACTGATATCACTACATCACAATGTTAATTTAGTCAGAGTAACTAGTCTGGTCACAGTAAGTTAGTCCAGTTGCTGTAAACAGTTCATTATTTTTCTTTTAGTCTTCATTGCAGAGATACTTAACTTGCCTTGGTCACAGGCATGAAATAAAATGGGAGATTTTAGCTTCTTTTACCAGAAGTGGCAAAATGGGAAACTGTAAATGATTGAAGAAACTAATGTAATCCATTATTATGACAATTTCTGGTGAATTTGGTTTGTGAAATCAGTGTTTTATTTTACCATTAGGCACTGTCCTGTTGTTTACAACAAAATAGTTATGAAGTTATATAAAGTCTGATAAAGATGATAATAAAGGGGGAAGTTTTTTTTTAATAACTTCTTTTGTTGACCATAATTTCTTGGTTTTGGCAGCGTATATTCTGTGCTGATGGATCTAAGCATAATTTAATCACAAAGGCTGCATTTCTAACTCTTCCTGCTAATTTCACTGTTTATGGAAATATATTCCTTGTTGCAGTAATATGCACACTGAAGTGTCAGTATGTAGGGACAATGGAATGAGTTGAGGGATTTACTGATTTAGTCTGAAATAATTTTTTTGTAGTGTTTATGCAATAGAAGTTAGTATAGCATTAGAATTTCAGTCAGTCCAACCATTGGCAGTGATTTATAGCCAGAGTTTTAAATGAAATTGGGAATTAGGGGAGAAACATTATTTTCTAGTCAAGTCAAGCAGCTGTGTTGTGAACGAGGGGTATTTCTTCTCGACTTACATCCAGTCTGTGTAATAAGGAACTCCAGTCTGAAAGAGCTTATAATTTTAGCATTAATTGCCATTTAAATTCCAGTCTCACCAGTTAAAATGATGAGAGGAAAATGGAAGATAAACAGATGTTTTGACAGTGTAGTGCCTAACAGATTCTCAGACCCCATGTAAGGCACCAGAAGTTCCTCCCAAAGGGCATTCAAGAGTGAGATGTTTCCTGGTATGTTTTTTATTTTGTGGTGCTGTATTAAAGTATTTGCCTGTCTCACCAGTAAGCGATGAGGGCACTCCTTTGCTCTTCATGCATGATGAATACCAGTTATTTCAACAGCTATTTCCTACCACTCTGCTGCGAGCTGAGGAACTTTGCCAGAGAGCAGCTGTGTTAGACCTCTTCCTCACTGGCTGCATTGCTTCCACTGTGGTGATGGAGCTGCCTGGGCACAGAGCAGCAGAACTGCCACCTTGCACCAGTGTTGATGCCATCTGAATCCCGACTGCCTCCCTACTGCATCAGCTCCCTGTGCATGCAGGGAGGAAGGCATGAGAAGAGAATGGCTGAATTCTGACGCTCCTCGCGGGAGTTTGGACAGAAATAGTAATTTCTGTACCAATATAAAACAGAAAAGAAAGAGATCAGCAGTTATGTGGTCTAAACTGTGGACAGAGATTCAAAGTATCACAGTAAAAAATGATTTAAGGAAGTATGGCAATGTTCCCAATATACAGGGTGGGCTTACCAAAGGCAGATCTTTCTCATCTACCTTGATAGCTGTTTGTAGAAGGCTTGTTGGATACTGCTTTCTCTTAACAAAGAACATTTTGTGGTGTTTATTGAATAAATATCAAATAAAATTCCACTTGACAATTGGCTCAGTTAGAGGTTAATACAAGTCTGAAATGGCGAGGCTTTTGTTAAAGGGATAATAACAAAAGGTTATCATTACAAAGCAGTGTGAAGACAAAAAGTGGAGGTGAATTCCACAAAGAATGATTTAAGTACCACTTTAACTTCTTATTTTCCAGTATATTCCAGGAACAATCCTTTGTAGTTTGTTGGTAGCATGACCTATAGGGGTATTGTAAAATACAAAACAGATTATCAGGCAGTAAAAGCTGGATGCCTTTTACAATAGGAATAACAGTAATGGGATGAAATCTAATAGGAGCAGCAAGGTCATGCAAATAGTGATTAGTATTACTTTCACTATAATGTCAAAGGCTTATTCATTGGAAATAAATGTAAAATTATATGATTATTTTATCTGGTCATCAGACTAAAAGTTTCATGTGATCTTCAGGTATAAGAAAATGTCAGAATTAGGATGAACTAACAAAAGTACCTGTAGCAAAGGGATATGGAACTATTAATACCATTGAAGTTTGGCTGAGTGAGACATGTGTCCATATAGAGTAGTGTCAGCAGTTCTGGCTGAAGCAGAAGATGTGAACAGAGGTCTCCTGAGAGAAAAGATTACAATAATATGACTGAAAATGAAGATTACCTGTTTCCATTTTGCCCTTGGAAGTTGGATAAGTTGAGGGGGAAAAAAAAAAGTGGCCATGAAGAAAGGCACTGAAAATGAAAGATTTCTAGGTATTTAGAAGAGTGAGACTTTGGAACAGCCTAGAAGCAGTGGAATCAAAGCTTGAATTTCAGAAGTGTATTGTGCAATGTGTGTGACTTGACACAAGAAAATCCTTGGCCATTTTGCTGCAGACATTGCCAGATGCCCCATAGTGATTGCAATGAGAATGAAGTGCCCACTAAGAATTTCAAGCATGTTCATTCAGGTGACCCAAAGCTGTTGCCTGTTGTTTCTTCAGCAAAATCTAATTCTGCTGTTTGGGGTTTGTGGAGAGAAAAGTTTTGTGTCTT
This sequence comes from Lonchura striata, assembly GCF_050655825.1. Taxonomy (NCBI): domain Eukaryota; kingdom Metazoa; phylum Chordata; class Aves; order Passeriformes; family Estrildidae; genus Lonchura; species Lonchura striata. The sequence goes on along the minus strand of NC_140704.1, from coordinate 99,192,178 downwards.
AGAGCAAGTGAGTCTAAAAACATTTATCAAAAGTAGCTCAGGAAAATAAGTTATGTGACATGGAACCAGGGGAATTACCCTCTCCAATTCATGGAATAGAAAGTAAATGAAAACTGACAGCAAGAGACAGTACTTACTGATACCAATATTCAAAATCGAAAAAACATATGCTGACAGGTGAGCTTAACTTAGTAAAATTATGCAAGCTGTTTATGAGACAAATTTATAGGCACTGTGTATAACGGAAATTAAAACCAGTGAACAGAGAATTAATCTGATTATTCTACATTTGTAGGTTTTGAAGTCATGAATGGGTGAAGAAACAATATGAAGTGACCCAGACATAAGAGAAAATATGAACAGGGTGGAAGATGAGGTTTTCTTAAGAAAATAGCCATATGCAAAAGTTGTCTGAAATATGGATATCAGAAATTTTCAGTGTTCAAGAGAAACAGCATAACATCAAAATGTTTTCTTGCTAATGTTTTGTGGTTGCCGTGTAGGTGATAGAAGTCAAAGTATAACTTAGTTTTAGATGTGTCCAGATATGCACTAAGCACAATTTACTGAGAAAGCATTGTTGAAACCTCCCTTCCTACTTTTGTGAATTTCTGGGCAATTGTGTTCAGTAGAGATAGTTATTACTGTATATGTTTGATAAATGGAAAAGAAATATTTGTTTAGATATGGACAGTTGGAACAGTGTCAGCTGATACAACTGACAGCCTAGAAGCATTTTAAAATAGGGTACTTGAATAAGGGTGGGAATTTGTCAATTTCCAATAAAATAGAGGAGAATTAAGGTAAATTAAAACTGAATGTAAGACTTCAGTATTTGTTTTTTTCATAGTCAATTTAATGAATGTGTGGGGACAGCAAGAAGAATACTTCACTAGAGTCTGCAAAATACTTTCACTTGTGCCATTCTTTTTTCATTAATTCAAAAATTTCAGAAAAAACTTTTATTTGTGTGCTGAAATCTTTCTGCTAGCAGTTTGACTAAAATAAATTCAACCACTTATGAGTTAAAAGAGACAGAAAAATAGCGTTCCTATTGCAGAGTGAGTCATATATCCTTTTTGATCAGGACTCCGGTTTGTTGAGTTTTTTCCCTTTCAAAAGCATTTTGGGCTTTGGCTTTTAATATATTAACATAGCCCAATGAAGACCAGAATTGGCAGAAGGAAAATCTGTTAAATCCATTCAAAAAATTACTTCAGGACATGTTTGGTTGATCTCTAGAAGGAAGTCTATGACTACTTAACAGCTTGCCCAATCCTACCTCTGAACCATTGCAAATATGTCAATTATTTTCACCTGCACTTTCTGACCAGAGCTGTCACTGCAGCTCTATTACAGCATCTGCTTATTGTAATGTTCTAAAATGTTGTCTATGATTTTGTTATCAGCAACAGAATAAGGTGGCCGTGCTTATAAAGAGGAGAGCGGGGAATATCCTGTGACAACCCCAATCAATTATACTATTACCTTGTGCAGTACACATACATTTGCTGAGTCTATTCCTATTTTTATTTTGAATTTTCATTCTGTGTCATTGCACATTTTGTTATAAGGATAATGAAATCTCCATGAGAATAAGAATGGTCCTCCGATTATAAGTTACTTGGTTAAACTGTTTCACCAGAAAAAGAAAGAAAAAGCTTGATGTTGTGATTTGAACAGTGCCCCAAACCTGTACTTCTGTCTTTTCTTTGGGTGCCACACATCTTCTCCATAGCATCAGTGATGTGTGGTTACTTTCTGCACTTCACTTTTATGATGTGGGAGGAATATCTGGATATGCCAAGAAAGATGAAGACCCGGCTAGGACTGACCGAAGGAACATAATTCATGTATCATCACATTGAGTCCCTGCGTATGGGTTGTTGAACTTCCTCTTGAGAGAAGATTATGTTCAAAACAGGCTTGTAACTTCTTGAGTTGTGTTGGATGTTGTGTATGGCTTGCAAGCAGTTTGAACTCTCTGGGTCATGAGTCTCCACTGAGATGTATCTCTGTTGCAGTCAGAAGAAATTGATTTGTTTTGCTGTTCTGTAGCATCATTTCCACATTAATCTCAGACCTTCAAATGCTGTTGTGTATGACATCCATAATGCCTGATGGCATTACTGTCTCTTATTTTGGGAACCCATCTCTGCCTACTTTATGTTAAATTCTTGGAGAAGTTTTCGGGGAGCTAATTTTTCAAGCAGATAAACTGGTCTGTGGGTGTTAGGTCTGAGTGTGCTGAGTAGCTGTTGATAGGAGAAATTATTACTGTGCTCAGAGTTGTGGGGGCTGGCCAGTGACTGACTAAATCCCTCAAGAGCTGAAAGAAAGTACAAAAACTATAGAGAAACAAACCATGTATGCCCAAGGACATGGGTGTGGGCAAACAGCAGCAGTTTTTTGGAGAGATTTGCAACATTTCCTTCCCATAGTTAGGAAGGACCTTCCAAAGGGGCAGCACAAAGCTTTCCTGTGAAAGCATTTTGCAGTGCAGCATTTATTAACTTTGCCTGCCAGCTCTTAAGTTATTTTGACAAAAGCTTTATTAGAGTTTAAAAATAAGTCTGTACATAATGGTCCAAAACTTGTTTCCAGTTACATGAGTTATTATTTATTCCCTTGACTTCAATCAGCAAATGAAAGCAAAATGTGCTCCTTAATCTTGAAAAAGAAACAGTGTTAATAGCAAGAATTATTTTGTTTGGTAAGGATGATACAGCCAGTTTTTAAATTGTATTGGTTATTCTCTAGAACGTGTTCTATATGACATTAGTTTGAAAGAAATTGTATCACTGCCAGCACTTTGAAAGACCAACAGGAAACAGCTCCTGCAACAAGCCTCTTGTATATTCATCAGCTGCTGTATATTACATACTCCAAATTGCATGAAAAAATGGGGATCTCTGATAACACACATTTTGAAGAGGGATTTACATTTAATAAATGTTTACAAGTATTTTCATAAACTCAGCTTATGACAGTGTTGGCTTCATGTGATTGATTACTCAAATGTTGCCTTTCCTCAAATATAGATTGTGCAGTTGTCTCTAGGAGTTATTTATATTTCCTAGTATTTATGATCTGCAAGGCAGCTTAGTTATTAACATTAGTTATAGCTATTTCTGTAGATATTTATCTGAACCACAAGTTTTTGACACATTTCTTTTTCTTTAACAAGCAAAGCATATCTACAGCTATAAAAATGTTCTCTGATACAGAAAAATATATGTACAATACACCTATTACCTAGAAATACTCTAGTGAGGGTGCAGTTTTGGTTTCCAGTAGAGAAATGTGTAATATGCAAACAAAATGCCACTGTAGTAACATTGAAGAAAATTTAATTTTATTTCTTTTTCCTCTGATTAGAGACTTATTTAGTTACAGATAGGGTTCACCCTTCTCCATACCTCACATACCTTCTTTGGGGTGGCAGAGTATTGACAAGCATCTTACAGAAAATAATTTAGTCTGAAGTAAAATTTTCAATTTATGATTGAACTTGTCTGTTTTGAATTGTCATTTAGCTGCACAGTAGGTGTATGCATGATATGATAGTTCAGATTTAAAGAACAGTGATGCAGTGAGATTCTAACTAAAAGTTCAAGCCTCACCTGAATGTGACACAAGGGCGATGTGCAGTGATCAGGGTGTGGTGTGCAGCAATTGGTCCCAGTGACCAAGATTAATGAAACTCACATGGGTTTTAATTAGTGCAGCTGCAGTCATCAATTATCTGGAGAACACAAATATTGTTATATTTTGGGAAATTCTTGATTTATTTTATTCCACTGGCCAGTAGATTTAGATGAATGAGTTCTCATCATAAACATTCTGAGAAAAACTGCCTGAGGCCATGGTTTATTATTTAGGACACAATCAGTAAGACTGAGCGCTACTGAAGAAAACATTGTAAACTGGTCTCAGTATTAATTTGGAAAATTTGCTGAAATGTGTGGCCTTGTATGGGTCGTCAGAAACATTAGAGCATCTCAAACAAAATACAGAACAATCTGTCAGGCGGGGAATGTGCAAGGATTATTGTCCAGCAGCTGATCCATAACAGAATGTCAGTGCATGTACACTTAAAGCAAGTATCAACAACATTTAATTTGACACATAATGTGGTCTTCTTTTATTATCCTTTAAGTGCATGTCTTAGAACACTGAAGACTGGACAAGTAAGTAGGGGGAAAAGAGCTGAAACATGACAACCCTTTGCAAGTCTGAGAAAAATCACAATCTAGAGCTTTTCAGAGGTATATGCATTTTCAAGGTAGCTGTTTAAAATAGGTGCAAGATAAAAGAATGGGAGGAAGAAGGAAGCGTGATTAAAAATTCCTTACTATCATTTAATTTGAAAATGTGGTCTGAAGCCTGTGTACAAACACTTAAAAATAAATTAATATGAGTGCTAACTACTAGGAGCAACATCTGCATCTGTCATTTAAATTAAGAAAAGGACACCACTATAAACATAAAGATTTTTCAAAAGTTAAATGATAGTTTGCCTGCATGTACTTTTTTCCTGAATGTTTTGCTATAATTTGCATTTGTCTATTCTTGTCCATAGAAAACAGGTGCACAATGCTGCTTGAATCCCTGCTCTTATTTTTCACCCAACCAAACTGCTTAACAAGGCAATGCTTAAATATGTACAAGAACAATGAAATTAATTTACTCAGAAGAGAAGAATGGTTCAAACCATTACACTTCCATGACCTAATTCAGAGCCTTTTTTTCTTTTCCCTGTTTTCATCTTTTCGTCTTTCTTCCTATTTCCTCCTGTTGAAATTATTAGCTGAATTCCAGGTCAATGTTATTCTAGAGAAGATTATTACTTTTGTTGGGGCATAGCCCATTGTCCCTAGAAAGAGAAAATGTTTACATACTACCAGCATACTGGAGTGGAGACTGTCTTGTTACCCAGCCTTGCACAGTAGGGCACATGTATCTGATGTCCTTATTTCTCACTGGTAGCTGTCACACTGACAATTGGAAAATGCTGTAATTTCCTTAGTTTGCATTATTTTTATATCCCCTATTGTTTTTACACATGACCTTTACCTCTCCATTCTCCAATTAGCAGAGTGAAAGCCATTGTTCATTGAGCAGAGGTATTTGTGCCCAAGGGAGCAAAATTTATTTTCTGTATGTGCTATTGTGGGCGGTGAGGATTCTTTAATACTAAAGAAATAAACCTTCATCTTAACCTTTGTTTGATTCAGACATTATTGAATTTGGGCAGGAACTTCCATCAGCTCATGAATAATTGTCGTACCAGCAGTCAGTGAATGTTTATATAAATGGTTATAAATTGTGGGGCCCTTTATAAAACATGCAATGTTTAACTAATTTAACTGAAGCTTTCTCCTAGTTTTTTCCATTTTCTTTAACTCTGCATTTCCTAGCTAATACAGAGACTGGGCAATCATTATAATTGCATCAGTTGTATTAGTTAAAGCAGATAAGAAATTACAGAAAATGCAGTCATCTCAGAAAATAGTTCAGAATCAGAAATGTAAATCAACATGTAGCGTTGTAGTTATCATGGAATGATGAATCCGGACAATTTAAGGTTTAAATCTCCTAGAAATGCTGATCTTTTAGTTTTCTGGTCAAAGTACATTATTTCAATGTTGATACAAACTCTTGTTTCTTGTGCTACTCTTTATTCCCTTCATATCAGTGATGTATTCCAGCAATATCGTGGAACTGATCATATAATGTGTAGAATAAGTTTGAAAAAGTATTATTTAGTTGCTCAATTTTCAAAAAATGATAATTCAACAGTTCAAAAGTCACTTTTCCAGCATATAATTTATTACCAAAGCATTGCCTTTTGGAGATACCACATGCAAATTTAAAACTTCCTATAAAACCATAATTTTGGAGATATTTAATATTTCTAGTTATTGGACAGCAGAAGTATTTATGCCATTGTAATCAGAGCTTGTAATAGTTAAAGTTATTACCAGTACAAAGCTTTGATTTAGTTTTGTTTAAGATTGTATGAACCTTTTTGATCATGAATGGAGTTTTTCATATTGAAAATACTAAGTGCTTTGCTGCTGATAAAGTCCTAATTTGTTAATAAAAGATCTGCTGGTAGTTGCTTAGTAAAGTAGAAATACTGGTTTAATCAATAAAATTAATTCCTCTTGTATTAGTATTTAATTATTAGTGATTTGATCTGACTTGTAGTTACCTGTTGTTATATTGTCTAATAGTACTTCTAAGCAGATGAGAATGTGAGGAAGTTTTAGCTGATTTACCAACTTAGCCCTTGGCCCAGGAGTATTTATGCAGGCAACATTTTCCTTCTCATTTTTGAGAGCTGAAGTAAAGGTAGTTTCTCTCACTCAGCTTCACTTTTGCAATAGCCAATTTCTTGAAATAAAGAGTTTGCTCGCTTGTTTCACTCATTGTTATGACAGATGTATTCCAAATCTCTTTTTGGATTTTGTGTCAGTCTCCCTAGGTGAATTTTGAAAGACATCATTAATAGGTGATTGTCAGTGACAAGGCTAAAGCTGTTATCAAGAAGGAGCTTCTCATGCTAGCCAAGTGACAACACTCCTGCTTTCTCTCCCAGACGTTTTGGTTTCAGGGACATGAATAAAACCAAGTAGTTTTATCAGTTGTTCTGCTGGGTTTTATTCTGTGATGTGAGCAAAAACTGGGTGGACCAGGTAGATTGTGTGCATGACTCTGTGCATTGCCCTGTTGTTGTTCCTAACCTTTGGCTTAGGTCAATGCTTGGATAGGACGTCAAGCCGCCCCTCTGGCTGTGTTTACTGCAGAGCTCCCCCAGCTACGAACTATCTGGTTTCACATTTTTAGTGGCTGCTTTCTGTGTTGGTCTTCTCTGCTGTTCCTTGAGCAGGTTTGTGAAATTCTACACTTTCTTCAACCATCCACACTTCTAATAATTTATGGAAATGGCCTTGATTTCAGATAGACTTGAGCACAATCCTTTTATACTTACTCCCCCAAAAATATGATGAAGGAATTATTTTTATGGTCAGCTATCCTTAACAACTGTTAGTGGTCATATAAAACAACAGTATTGTGTCCATAACAATATTGTTTTCAAACTGGAGTAATAAAATTCTAGGGATTCCCACATATATGAAAGTAGTTAGCAATTAGTAATTCAAAAGCTTCACAGCCTTGTCACCTTGCAGTCATCCAGTATTTTAAGTGATACTTATTTTTTTTTCCATTTGTTCTTCGGACTGGCCACTCTATATAATCACATAGTCCTATTTTAATTTGAACAAACTTATTTTTGGCAATGCTGTATGATACTGAACTATATGTTTTTAGGTTTCTTCCCAGCTCAGGTCAGTTTGTAAGTAAAATATGACTTATTGGTTATATTTAAAATAAATAGTATCCATTAAGGTATTCAAACTTTGTGGTCGGCTTGGCCAATGACAGGTCTACTTAATGATTTATAGAATGTTTTCAATAAAATTATTTTCTGATGTAGCTTCTTAAATCCTAACTAACCTATTTTCATGTTACCTTGTGTAACAATAATAGTATACCTTATGCTGCTATTTATAATATTATAGCTTGATGTAATGTTGCTTTTATTATGAATTCATACATCTAAAAAGCAAGGAAGATAAAAGGAAGTTACAGTGAAACTTCATGGGTTGGTTCTGGTTAGCTAGCTATTTTAATTACTTCATCTCTGTCTGGGGTTTGAAACAGAGAATTCTTACAATTATTTTACTCTACATTGTGGCCAGATTTTGGCCAATATGAAGATAGATGTTTTTTCTGTCTTTGGGGCTTTTTTGGTAGTCACAGATAATTCTTGCTTACCAATCTGAAGAACTTCCAATATTATACATTCACATACAGTACCTACAACCCAGGAGGAAACAAACCCAAACTAATAGAATACAAACCCTGAACTTACAATTCATCATCAATTATATGTATGTGCTGTGAGAGGATGTTGCAAGCCTCTCGTTGCGAACCAGATGAACCTCGTGTTGATAGTGGTTTGCTTCTGCCTGCAAGATCCTCCTGCCTTTACTTTAGCTTTGGTTACTTCTGGGTTAATATTCTGTGTTTATGGGCTTTATGCAGGAAAAAAAAAACAAACTATAAATAAAGTAGTACGAGTTGCTTATTTTGCCATTTAGGGGCAAAGGAACAAGTTTTCTGCATGGCTATTCACTGATTTCCTTTCTGTAACCTGTCTTAATTTATATACGAAGAACTGCTGGAGGAAAAATGTTAATTTGAGAGTATGCATGTGGAAGTATGTTCCACAGAGTTGTTAATCACTTTGCAATATACAATGTATCTTCTCCAGTGTCAAGCTACCCTTTTGCTCTGAAGTTTTATTTTGTGTTTGTGGAACGTAATTGTCATGGTGGGTCATTGTTATGAAAAGTTGAAAAGGGCTAATGTAGTGATGTTTTTTGAATTTTAAGAAAAGGACTTGAGCTTTTTAAACATTTGTAAAAGAATGGAAATCAATGTACTTTGGCTGTGCCAAAATTTACTCTGGTTTTGCCATTTTTAGTTTTTTCATCTGGGCTGTGATTTCACGGAAATAAATATTTACTGAATTTTCTCAAAGTGGTGCAATAAGATGTTTTTTAATCTATAGCCACGTTAGCTTTAGAAGTCAACATTAGAAATGTTGTAAGATATGCAGTGCCTGATGTAGTCAATACTTTGGAGGTTGAATTTGTAGGAAAAATGGAAGCATCTTTTATAAATAGCAGTGTTGTTCTAGGTTAGCTTATTCCTCACCTTACTGGACACAATCCATACGCTGGCTTTTGCTTCAAGCAATTGGGCATCTTGATTTCAGGCCAGATGCTAGGGGCAACAGTGCTCTCTGACTCATTTAAATGAGAGAAGTAAGGGCTGGGTTTTTTTAAGCTTCGCTTCCTGAACCCAATAGGGCAAAATATGAAGCTGCCATCTCTTTGCAGAAGAATTAGATGAAAGGAGGTTGTTAGAGCCACAGCATATCAGGTGCTATAATCTTTGAAACAGCATTTGCAGTGCAGCTGGTAGTGATGCTGCAACACGCAAATTTGTTTTTATGGGAGACTACTTTTAGTGATTTTGTGATTAAAAGCTGTGCTTTATGCTCCTTTTCCTCTACAAGAATATAACAGAGAGATTGAAATAGAACTGGAAGATGAATGCACCCGAGTTCTTACACTGTATCCAGCTATGTTCTTGGAAATTTCAGGTCACCGTGGTAGAAAGCAAGTATAAAGACTTTGGGACATATGCAGTTGTAAAGTTATTCAAAAACAGATACCTTATTTCATGGAAATAAAGCATTTAATTGCATCTCCCATAGCCACTGTTCTTAGCTGGCAAGGACATTTAGTTGGTACACATGGAGGCTTCAGAATTGCTTAATTTCCAGAGAGTGGAGATTGTTTTGTTAGAAATTTGATATTAGAATCTTATTATATGGCTCAAAGTGTATTATCTACCCTAGCACTACCTAGTGTACATTGTTTGCCCACCTCCCAAAGCTTATAATACAGACATTGTCACAGGACAGAAGGAGGCTTCTTTTGAAGACTGAAGAGAGCTATGTGATATCTTGTAGCCAAGCACTTGCATCATTGCTGCCCTGTTGCACACTAAAATCAGGACCTGACAATCAGTTTTAAT
>NC_140704.1:99167500-99177500 GCF_050655825.1 Lonchura striata | reverse complement strand
CATTGTAAACAGCAGAGTTATTATGTGTTTACCCTTTTCAGTGCTCAGAACCATTTTTTAAATAAGTTCATTAACACCTGCATACATTTAGCTGTGAAAAATGGCATGTCTTTTCCATGCTCATACCTTAAAAATATTTAAGTCAACGGCAAACGGCAACAGTAAAATGCATCTAATTTAAAGCATAGTTTTATTGAGGTATGATTTGGAAAAGCAGAATTATTATAAAAGACTAACAGTTGCACAGCTAATGCAAAATCAAAAGGTTATGAAGATCTTTTCTATGACAGTGCTGAAGCTAAATTGGGAAAGGCTACTAAAGACCTGGACAACAAAGCTGCTTTATGAATTTCTGGGACAGACTTATGAGAAGGTTGCCTTATTTTGTTTTGTGGATTTTTTTAATATGATGCAGGGGACTAGTTGCCTGTTACCTTTAGGTAGGTGGGGTTTTGTTAATTCTTTTTCAGTTTGTTGTCTTTAACTTCTTTGAATATTTTTTTTTCTCCAAATATGGGAATTGTGAAAATGAAAAAAGTGGTCACTTAAAATCTTTCTCTAAATGCTCTTAGAAGTCAGCAACAGTTTTCACTGTGATGGGGAATATAAGTTTTGGGTTGCTGCTTGTAAATTTTTACAGAAGATTTTTTCATTTTCTTAATATTTTTGTGGCTACAAGTTCTGTAATGTCCTGAGTTCAAGAGAAAAAACAACTGATTGGACCTCCAGGAAGTGCCTTGATGATAATCAGCCTTGTGTGCAAGACAGAAAGGCTGATAGTCAGAAATTGCTCTTTAAACTAAGACAGACTGTCAGTCTTTAGAAATGGTGGGGAATGGCCTATTTATGTAATCAGATACTAAAGCTGGGAAGAAGCTGTCAGGCACATTCTTGTTGTGTAAGCAGCAGGCAAACTGTGCTTTATCTGACAGACAGTGTGTAAATCTGTCCATGCAAAAATCCAAATGTTTAGTTTGCTTCTAGTCACTGTAATAATCTGCTTATTTTCTCTTGCTAGAGCGATGACATCATTTAGCAGAATGCACCACAGACAGGAGTCTTAGATAAGGCTCTGTTACTGTCAGTCATTCACTTCTTGATTGGCAAGGAGATAAATAGGAATTTACTAGAGGTTTGCTTCCAGCTAAAAGAGCAGACAACACCCTGGGATAAGTATGTGAAGAGCAAGCATGTTTAGCACCCTCAACCTTACAGCTTGGAAAAATGTCTAGAAATAAGAGTCCTTCAAAATCCAATGTTAAAATTTGGTATTTTAGTAGCAATAGCTGAGCAGGCTTCCTGAACGAGAAATAATCAGATTAATTGATAAAGACAGTTACAGAGAGTGAAAAAATGCTGTTCTGGGTGGTTGTATTAGTTTCAGTTGCCACCAAGCCTGAGAAGGATTTGTTTCTTTCAGAAATTTTAAGGGACGGGTAATGGTTTATCACTGGTAAAGCACTGTCATTTGCCTGATTGTTCTGCAGTCCAGACCTGACGTGGGAAAATATCCTGCTTAGATTAAGATCACCTACTTAGATCAAGTATGGTGAACTCTACAATATTTATGTCATATAAATTATTACTCAAGAGTGGTTTCTGAATCATTTTGTAGTAAGTAATAGGAAGTCTATAATCTAAATTTACCTAATACTTTTTTTGTTGTTGGTAGGGGCATATTTTGGTATGGACAGACTGAAAAGAAAACATAGAAAGAATACTACACTATAATAGGGAAGATAGTCTAATACTTTTTAATGGTATTTAATCTCCTAAATCTTATGATTTCATTTCATTTTAAGGGGTAATAAAATATGATTGAAATACATCTGAAATGTAGTTTAATAAAGGTAATCTGCTGTACTGAAAATCTACCATTTTGTCAGTCTGAAATATAGTATGAAACTGCACAATGGAAACGCTTATTTACATCTCAAACTTTAGAGTTCTTGTGATTTCTCTGTCACATATTTTTACTTTTTTTAAAAGTAGGTAGTACCTATTATTTAAAAAACAGTAATGAACCTTCCTTAGAATTCATGGGAAGGATCTTAAAAAAATTAATCTCCAGGTCATAAGGAGGTAAGACATAACAGAAACATGAGCAATTAGGAGAATGTACCTGGCAGAAGAATACACTTCTGTACATAAAGTCAATTGTTCATGTTCCTATTGTTTCCAAAGTGATGGAGACCATAAATGAACAGCTGTTAAAATCATAATGATTTGTGCAACAATGCTCTGATCCTCATGTGTTTATATTTAGAAGGAGAACTGATTTTTGAAATAGTAAATTGGCTTAGGAATCACAACCTTGAATGATATAATCTTAATTAAAAATACGTGCATATCTTGGTAATGTTATGCACCTCCTCTGTTTAAAAATAGAGAGAGAACAACAATTAACCACTTTCCATGTGTTAATTTTTGTTTAATTTAAAGAGTTAACCTTCTGAGAAGAAAGCTTCTGCTGGCACATTAGTGATAAACGTTACATTAAAATAATGATAAATACTATATAATACTCCCAAATAGATGTTTTTCCTGTTGAATCCTGGGATGCTTTCTGCAGACATCTCAGTATATTTTTAATGAGATTGTACATCAGTTTGTGTGTTATAGTTTAGATGTAGTGACTTTAATTATTTTTGAATGTGCAGTTTTTACAGTAGAAGAATGTATGTGATTTAAGACTCACCACAGTGCTCTGAGTATCACTTGGCATTTTAGCAAAATGTGTGATATTAAAAAGACTGTGAATTTTAGTTGGATTTTCATTGTTTTCTCAGACATATAATATTCCTCTTTGCTCTCAATTCTCCTACTCCACATGTGCCACATTTTTGTATGTTATATTAAAACAATTATATCAGTCTCATATCTCTCTCTCTCTATATTGTGGTTCCACTATTACCACAAATAGTATTAAGTCAATCTAACACAGTATTTTCTGCCAACTGAGTGCTATGGTATTTTGTCTAAATCACAAGGAAATAAAAAAAGAGCCTTGCAAAACCAATACTCAGAGAGGTCTTGATAGATTTACCAATGCTTAAACTGAAAATTCTGTATAAGTACTATAAAATCTTTTCAAGTCAGTATCAGTCTTCCCCTTTCTAGAAGTATAAGGCATATATTTTAGTTGAGTTTAAGCATCTTCCAGTAATTTTGGCAAACTGTTGTGAATATTATGCCAGTGGACAAAACCATGAAAATGATAGTGACTGAGACAGCTCATGTAAAATGAAAATGAACAATTATTTTGAGTATACCAGCTGAGATACAATAAACAAACTGATGAAAAGTAAATGGGAATTTAGACTCTCAGTTTTTAATAAACTAGTAATTTGGTAACAATATAAGCTTGATGTACTTTATCTTAGTCCTTTTGACAAGTCTTGTTTCGTGGTAGCTGCAGCATCGTCGTAGAGCCCGATCTAATACTTAGAGAACTCAGTATAATCTCATTGACTTCAATACAAGTTGAATTGGACTAATAATGAAAAATCGCATTATAATAATATTAGGTTTAGGAAAAAAAAAATACTGCTTATAGCTGATTTGAGTCAAACTGAGTTTGTCTGATATTTTACTGATGTCAGTAAAATCATACCATAAGTTGGTATTGCTCTGCTGTGACAACTGTGGGCTCTTATTCTGAGAAGCTATTAAAATCACAAACCAAGAGTCATTCTCATATAAGACTGTACAGATATTTGTCTAAAACAAATACCAAAATAAGTAACTTTGTAAAAACCGATTTGTAGTGTGTCAACTGTAGAGATGAAATAGAAGTCATGTTGCCATTTTTATTATTATTATTTTACCAAGTTTGTGATTTTCAGCATATAGTCTTATTTTTCCTTTAGGGGAAAGGATTTTTGTTTTCTTTTTGATTTATTTTTATAGATGACAGTTTTATTTTATTTTACATTATTAATTTAAAAGTAATTTCAAAAAAAAAGAGAAGTTTTTTTTTAGAAAATAACCACTAATTTAATAAAAGCTGATTTAGGAAAAATTGTGAGTTTTCAATTTTTTTTTATGTAAAATGCTTGTTTGAATGAGAAGTTTGATTTAAAATAAAAAATAGCTTATTATAGCTCTGAGGAAATTCCATCTTATTTCTTCTCAATTTAAAGAGGATATATACTAACCATACTTCCATAGCAAATTAATTTTTATTAGTTGTGCTAGCAATGGTATTTTTATTTGAATTTTTTTTTTTTTCTTTTAGAGTAAACCCTTTAAGTGTGGTTGTCAAAATTAAAGTGGTGATTTGTCTGGTTTTTAGCATTGCAGCACAGGGTTACACTGGAACTGGCTCTTAATCAGAACTAGACCATGCTGGGAAGGTTTGGGAACAAACAGGGAAATCTGTGCTTCTCTCAAGCAGGTGAACTTTTTGCATTGGTAGCTGAACTCAAATTAACCACCAGATACAAACTATCACTGGCATGTGGATTTGAATAAGTGTGATATTTTAAGTAGTCTGCAGTATGGTAGCATATGTTAAATGTAATTAAGAAGTAGCTGAACTACAAATACTTAAACTTCCCAATATGCATTTGAAACCTTCTTTTCAGGCAAACAGAGCAGGTGTTAAAGTCTCACTCTGAGTCACACTTGCAGCAGCCACATGTCCAGGGGGCCACTGTAAACTCTGTTAATCTGCTCGCAGTGACTCCCATCAGGTCCAGGCCATCAACATCCAAACACGTCTGGAGTTGGAGGGGTTTTGATAACCAAAGCCCACTGCATTCCTTTGTTCCCATAATACCCCGATGACACCCTGGCTTGAAGGAGTAAAACAGCTCTTGTCCTGCATATGCTGAGATCTGATTTTCTCACTCTTCTGTCCTTCTGAGGTATATCTGTCTGATGCTGGATGAGCTCTGCAGTTCACAGAACCAAGCTTTGATTCTCATCCTTTCCCTTTGTAAAACCTAAGGTCTGCCCTGATTTTCAGCTTCATAAAAACATTGTACTCTCATCATCTACAACTACAAAAAAAACAGCTGTCTTTCAGTATGTGAAGTCTTCATAGGAATTTTCAAAGGCTGTTTCAGCTGTAAATGTAAACTGAAAACACAAAAAACAACCCCCCGAAAATCCCTTCCCTTTCTTCTTGATGATGTTGCTGAATGTAATGTGCTTGACACCAGACATTTTTAGAAATGTATGGCATGGTGTAGTTTCTCTGATACCATACCACTTCCCTGTTTTACAAGCTACAGCATGTCACAGATTAAAGCTTTGTTGGATGCAACAAAGCTGGCAATAAATAAACCTCTCTGATGTCACTGTGACCTAAATTAAACTCATTGTGTTTCCTTGGTTTTGTTAGCAACAGAGTAGTTTTCATCACTTCATCTCTAGAGTTTTAAAAATATATATTTTTAATAAGTTTTTAATTAAATTGGAAATTAATTGTAGGTCAGAGTAAGAATCAGCATCTGCTGGTTTCTAGCCATTATGTGCTTGGGTGTTTTTTGGATAGAAGGATAGAATGCAAAGGATAGAAGACTTTAATGTGGTAGAAAAGTAAGAAATGTGAGAACTGCCAAAGTACCTGATTACAAATGTGCAAAGATTTTCTCCTGGACTAGATGAATACACAGAGATGCAATTTCTTTATGTTTTAAAGTTATATACACATGAACATAGGAGTAGTCAGAACCCTGAAAGAAAGAAAATTATTTTGTCTACTCATGTGTGGTAGAGTTTTGGTGTTTCTTTGGAAATACTTTATTTGATTAATTTTCAATCTAGTTTGACTTAGGCCTGGTTATATGTCCATCCTGAAGAGAAAATTTTCGTGAGAAAACTGTTGAAGACTTACACTTCTCATTTCATGTACAGTAAACTCCATCACAACAGTATCTCTTGCAAATACACATTAGAATAGCAGGTCAGCTCTTACTAAGTGGGTGTTCTGTCTGAGAGGGTACAATAAGCTCTAGCTAAAAATTGATGTCTACCATGGTTTTCAAGCATCCTCAAGTCTGTCAGTTGATTGTATTGGCTGTTGGGTTTTATTTATTCTAATGACACAAGTCACTGTTGATGTTGCTGTTCTGCTGTAAGGTGCTGGTTTTGCAGTGGAGACCTGACATACATCCAAAATAATACCCTCACCCCCAAAAAAAACCAACCCTAATTGACAGCAAATATCAAAACCATACTTACAGTGTAGGTACTGTTTTCTCATTGAGAAGGAAGAAGAAATCATTCAGGTCCCAAGAGTTTTGAGTTCAAATATACTTGTTTATATGTATTTTTGTTCTATTTTCAAAAGATATTGAGGGAAATTTCTGATATCCTGGAAGGTAGATAATGGTTCTAATAAAGTAAAAAAAAATATATTTCTAATGAGAAGCTTTAGTTTTGTTTAGTTTTTAGTTTTAGTTTTAGTCCATATTTGGAGATGTTGTGAGGATGTAAATGGCATCTTGATGTCACATTAGGAATAAATATTTATCAGAAGGTAGTGGCATTTCCTTAAAACTGTGCAAACCTTTGATAGCAGAGCCTATGTTTATGATCATGAAGATCTTTGTGATTTCAATCTGATGTAGTAAGTTCCAGTGCAATGTATATTGCTCTTAAAAATTAAAGACCATATTTACAAAGATATGGATGAGTGCCATGCAATGTAATTCATAGACTGACTTACAGTTCTAATTTTTCCTTCTATTCTTCATCTACCTGAATGCCATGACCTGCTTGTGCTTATGTAAAACACTCTCAGAGCATTTGGTCAAGTGATTTATCTCCTTTTACAGAACTCAAAATCTTCCAGAATTTCTTCCCTCCAGAATCAAATCGAATTCCAGAGGTTTTCCAGTATCCAGATAAATAGATCCAGAACAGTTTTAGGGTAGACCAACCTTTTCTTGATTAAAACTATTGTAACATGTAATGCAGTAACAACTGAGAAATTTATGATGGAGAACAACTGATAAAGGTAATGGAACTGCAAAAATTTGCCCATTTTATAGCATCATTCAATTAAATTGTGTTAATCCAGGGTTTCTGTTCCATCACTGTGTTTTAGCATCCTCTAGGTAAAGGAAAAAAAAGTGTGTTCAAATGAATCTGTAAGTTTTATTGGCATAAAACCTTTTGAATCACTACTATTTTATACAGATGTTCTGTTTTTTTACATTATATATTTGTCCTAGTAAAAACTCAGAGTAGTGTTAATGAAACATACCTTTATGTGCATTAAACAGTAGGCTGTGACACTATTTTAAGTGATTCTGTGTTATAAAAAGCTCTGCAGCAAGATTAATGTTATAAAATTGACAGAATATTATAACACTGTGGAAGATGATAAATTCAAAACTTTCCATTATGCCTTAATGAATACAGTGGGAATCATGAAGCTGTGTCTGGTGGTTGCATCATGTCTTTCAGCTGGCTCACACGGCTGTTTTCCTTACGGAGAGTAACCTTTAGTCCTACTTCATTTATCCTAGATAATGTTAAAAATGTTTTTAACTTGGAAGATACAAATCTAGAGTATGCTTCTATTCTGAAAAGCAATGATGTAGAAATAATAGCTGCCACCTCAACAGAAACTGACTCTCTTCAGAGGTGTAAATGCTTGAGAAAGTAACAGGACTAAATTTTCACTACATTTCACCTCAAAGTGTACTGTGGAGTCAGAAGAGAGACTGAAGAATCAGATCTGTGCTGTTCTGAGGTGTATAACACCAGTGGAATTATTAACCCACCTGTAGCTACAGACCTATATTTTCCTCTGCTGTGCTGCTGTATTGAACATACTGGGCCAATTTTGTCACTTCTGTGACATGAGGCATTCGGCCCAGTATGTTAGGATGGGTAAATTTGAAATTGGTGATATTTCAAAGCTGAAGCAAAGGTCAGAAATTGATGCACGTAACCTATTGCTGATGCACAAGTCAGAACAATCTTCTGTTAAGACTCAGACTTGAGGTGATGGCAGTTTTGAAAACACTTTTTTTTCCCCCACAGCTGAAGAAGCATTGAGTGCTGTCCAGAATGTGATGTAGTCAAGTTTTTAGACCCATCCAAACAACTGGGTTGAATTTGTTGATTTTTTTTTTTGCACAAATGTGATACATCATCTCACACATTGCTCAGTTTTCCAAGGTGCCTTCATTTTTAAGGCATCACTGTGCAATTCTTTCATGAAAGTATTCTTTCCTGAGGAAAACTGCGTGTTTCAGACTGTCCTTTGCTAGGTACTTACTGGCACTGATTTCTTTTCTTTTTTTAAAGGCTTAGCAACAGGTACAGTTTAGTGGTGAAATTACTTTTTAAAATTTATACATGTGCTTTGACAGCAGGTTGTGAGCCACCAGAATGAAGCCAGATAAATGCTGCAAACTTCAAGAATTGAGAGAAATTTACACAGTTGTTGGATCTTCAGTTGCCATTTAAGGTCATAATCCAGTTTAGCAACCTGCACAAATGGTACACACTTCAGGGTTGCTTTTGACACGTTGCACAGCTTTTCATCCCACTGCTATACCAGTCTGCTTATGTCCTTGCAAAACTGTTGAGGGTAAGAATATTTCCTTTCTCTACATATCATTTAGGTAGCTTGTATTTCTAGTAGGTGCTCATTAGGAAGATGTGAGGTAATTAGTACAGTTGTATCATCAATACCTTCTGCACAGTAGTATTTGGATTAATTTCATGTCTGGATTCAGTTCTGAAAAATCACTGTGAAATTTTCAAAACCCCTTCCCTGCCTATCTGCTCTATTATTTTTTAATTACTCAGGTTCTGTAAATCCAGGTTTCCATCAGATTTCAGGCCTGAAGATCTCTGTTGTTTCCAATCCAGAAATTGTGAAACATCAGTTGTACTCAGTTCTTGTGTAACCACACCTGGAAAATTTGGCTGGTCGAGAGGAAAGAGCACATATGCTTTGTATATGCTAATTTTATCCATACAGTGTGTTTTTTGAGGGAAATTTTATTTTTCTTATACTTTAAGATACGCTTGTTTGGTTAACTGTAAATTTGTCAGTATGAACATTATGGGGTATAGAGAGATGCATTTATGTGTACAACGTTTTAAATAGCAGCAAGGAAGATGGCAAAAATGGGCACTGAGAGGAGAAAAAACATAACACAGGATCAGGAAACTGTAAGTGAGGGCAGAGAGGGCAGGTAGGTAGGGACAGAAAAGCATGTTTTCATCCTTTCAAATGTTTTCAGCTAGAAAGAGGAGTTTCACATGGCCTGTATTAATATTCTTGTACCATCAGCAACTTCTGTTGCAATCTAGCAGTCTCCATTTCCTCCTTTGGTTCATCCAAAGGACAGCTGTTGTGATATTATGAAAAGTAGCAGAAATTTGGGCTCCATTGATAGGTCATATGAAAGCATATTTTTCAAATTTTGGAATTAATTTGTTTAGTTGTGGTTGCTTCCTGTGTAGGGAAACATGGGATTTAACAATTAAACTGGAGTTCATGTGTGTAAGTTATTATCCAGAAGGGGAAAGAAATCAGAGAACTTTGTATGTGAAGTATTCTAAAGGGTGAAAGATTGCTCCACCAAATGAGGCTTGTAGAGCAGGACCATACCGTGTCTTGTATGAACTGGGAACATTGTGGGAAAAATTCCTTGTAAAACTCTGGCTGGATACTTTATATTCCTTGTAAACCACACTCTGTTGCTGATACTGCTTGCCCCTTTGTGAGAACTGATGATACTGGAACCTTTTATTTGAGAAAAATTCTTTAAAGAGCTTTTCCTAACTGGAGGTGGTTTCAAACCATCAGGAAAAGCAACAGTATTGGGTATTCTTTTCTTTCTCTAAATCTGGAGCCACTGAGAAACAAATAATGCCTGGTGAATTTAAAAATTGTTTATTTACAAAAATATGTAAATTGAAGTCCCTAAGCAGTTCTACTGTCTTAACGTGAGACAGATAAAAATTGCTATCATCTCTGAAGCATCTTTTGATCTTTTTCTATCCTTCTCCATTAGAGGAGAAA